>NC_056744.1:1662599358-1662638438 GCF_019279795.1 Protopterus annectens | reverse complement strand
CTGCCATTACAGCTCCTGTAGGATATACTTGTGGTGATAGTGACAGTGACAGATACTGTTCACAATGCTATTGGTATGAATGTGGTACACTGATAGGAAGCTCTCTGTCATCATCACTGTCATTGCTGCTCCTGCAGGATATACTTGTGGTGATAGTGACAGTGACAGATACTGTTCACAATGCTATCAGTGTGCATGTGATACAGTGACTGGAAGCTCTCTGTCATCATCAATGTCATTGCTGCTCCTGCAGGGTATACATGTGGTGATTGTGACAGTACCAGATACTGTTCACAATGCTATCAGTGTGCATTGGTACAGTGACAGGAAGCTCTTTGTCATCATCACTATCATTGCTGCTCTTGCAGGATATACTTGTGTTGATTGTGACAGTGCCAGATACTGTTCACGTTGCTGTTGGTGTGCATGTGGTACAGTGACGGGAAGCTCTCTGTCATCATCACTGTCATTTCTGCTCCTGCAGGATATACTTGTGGTGATAGTGACAGTGTCATATGCTGTTCACAATGCTATCAGTGTACATGTGGTACAGTGACAGGAAGCTCTTTGTCATCATCACTGTCATTGCTGCTCCTGCAGGATATACTTGTGATTGTGACAGTGCCAGATACTGTTCACAATGCTATCAATGTGCATGTGGTATAGTGGCAAGAAGCTCTCTGTCATCATCACTGTCATTGCTGCTCCTGCAGGATTTACTGATGGTGATATTAACAGTGCCAGATACTGTTCACAATGCTATCAATGTACATGTGGTACTGTGACTGGAAGCTCTCTGTCATCATCACTGTCATTGCTGCTCCTGCAGGATATACTTGTGATGATAGTGACAGTGCCAGATACTGTTCACAATGCTATCAGTGTGCATGTAGTACAGTGACAGGAAGCTCTCTGTCATCATCACTGGGGTGGGGGCTGTACGTAGCCAAGATTTCTTCAAAGGGAGAAGAGCATCCAGTGGTTTATCTCAGTCATAGGCTCCAACCCAGGGAGGAATGCTATGCAGCGGTAGAAAGGGAATGTCTAGCCACAGTGAGGGCACTGCAGAAACTTCAGCCTTATCTGTGTGGAAGAAAATTCACTGTAGTTACAGATCACAATCCCCTAACATGGTTACCTTGTGCCAGCCAGCAAAATGCTAAGTTGCTAAGATGGAGCCTAGGGTTGCAAGCATATGATATATCAGTGCAACATGGCAGTGGGATTAAAAATACCAAAGCAGATGGGGTCTCAAGACAGGGAATGGGGTAAGGTATACTCAGATAGACCTAACCTTCTCAAGCAATGTTGCTCAAGGGAGACTTGAAAACCTAGCTTGAGTTCTCAGGGGGGAAAAATGTGAAAAACTGAAAGGCTGCCAGCCCAGCTAGAAAGAATTTTGTAGATAATCCTATGTCATTGTAAATATAATATAATCCACAGTCCGATTTTACAAGTGTAAAAGAGAACTCTATGTTATGATTAAAGTATATGTTGTACTGAGTTTCAAAAATGTAACCACAGTGCACCCTGCTGGAAGAAACCTGATAAAGTAAAGCATTTTATGACTGTTTGATCTCAGGGTTCAGAGACTGGATGTCTGGGTGAAGAATTTCTTTCTATTGCCTTAGGACAAGAGTTAATTGTAAGGTTTTACATGTATAATGTCTCTTATTGTTGTGGTTTCCTGGCCAGGTGCAAGATAAATAAAATGCTAAAACTCTTAAGTTTCTGTTAGTCTGGGAAATTAAATCAGAAGTGTCAAGAATGATGTAATATAAAATGAGTAAACAGTGATGTATTATCAATTTGCCACTTTCTCAGAGAGAGAAAGAGAGAGAGAATTGGAACATTTGGCATTTGTCTACAGAACTGACAACATCACCAGCACTCTGTTTTTGTTCTATATGTAAGTAGAATTTAGAACAGTATTGCTCTTAGAGTTAGATATGAATTTAGTCAGATTTAGTTTAGCTGTTTCTATATTTATGTCAGACTATCCAACGATATTGTTTTAAAGCATTTTCCTGTAATTTCTGAACTCATGACTAGCACTGTGTTGAATTGAGAAGATCTGTCTTGTGTTTTTATTATTTATTATTAAATATTTGTAAATATTTCAACTGTGGCTGTTTTGTGTAGAGATAATTTAAGCTCTAGAGTACACTGCATGTGTATAGTGATACTGTACTAAGCCACTCCAATAAGCCTTAAAAGTTCTGGTCACACTTACTAACTGGATAATAATATTGCAGAGTAAAATTGGAGACCCTTTGGTAAGGGCCTCATTAGTAGCTGATATTAATGGTTGGTGGCAGCTGGTACTACCTTATAGACTGGCAGGAAGGGGCATAGATGGAGAACCTTTGCCAGCCTTCCCCAGGAGTGTCTGTGTGTTTGTATATAGCTCATATCTTTAAATGTATGTATATATATATATATATATATATATATATATATATGTGTGTGTGTGTGTGTGTGTGTGTGTGTGTCTGTATGTGTGTGTGTGCATGTGTGTGTGTGTGTGTGTGTGTGTGTGTGTGTGTGTGTGTGTGTGTGTGTGTGTGTGTGTCAGTTACTTTGGCATGGACACGAAGCACTGGTTGGACAGAGAGGGTGCTGGAGCTTTTAGCTTGACCACTAGGCTGAGATCTGTACCCTTTAGCTGTGCCAGTGGGGAGTTTTACTGGGGATCTGGAGAGAAGGGGAGCAACCAGCACCAGACTGACTTTGATCTCTGTGTGCTCTTAAGGAAAATTGTACTTTACTGTGTGTGTGTGTATTTGTTATCCTTCCCAATGTGGACACCCTTCACTGGTGTTAGTGATGAGGACTGACACTCCTTGATTACTGGGCCAGTGCACAGGTATCACAACATCATTAGATGGGTCGCTAACTGGCTCACTGATGGAACACATATAGTCAAAATAGGGGAATCTACCTTCAACAGCAGACCTGTAACTACTGGTGTTCCACAGGAATCAGTCCTGGGACCTCTACTGTTTGGAATCTATTTCTCTGATGTACAAGCAAAAACTAAAGGTCTGTGGCTGACAACATTTGCTGATGACTGCAAACTGGGAGTGGTCATAGAATATAATCTCCAAATGATGTCAACATCCTACAAGAGGGTCTTACACAAACAAATGATTGGTGGCAAAGTCATGGCCTTAAACTCATAGCAAAAAATGTATTATCATCCCTTTTAGTAAGAGTGATGTCCTTGTTAACTACCACATCAGTACCCAAACCCTAAGTATGCACTCATTGGTGAGAGACCTGGGCACACAGGTTGACAGAAATTTTACCTTTGATCACCCTGCCTCCACAGTGATAAGAAGGGCATTCTATATTGCTGTTATCATAAGTAAGGACATTACCTCTAGAAAAAAAATAAGTTATTACCTCCTTGTACTCTTCCTTCATCAGGCCAGTAACTGAGTACAACACCCATTTTGGTATATACCTTTCCGAGTACCTGCAGCACTTGGAGAAACCAGTTTCCTCACAAGGAAGATTCAAGGTTTTCAGCATCTATCCTGTTTGGATTTTCTGAAATCACTGTCACTTTATTCTGTATCATACAGACTACTCAAAGGCAATCTCTCCCTTGCATATAAGACAGTCTCTGACCCTGCTTTACTGAAAATGCTGCATATCAGCAAGTCAAATGGTCACAGGTTACATGCTCTAAAGACCTTAACTTGGTATGTGACATTAATAGAACCAGCTGTCGGGACAGATTTGCCTCCTAGAGGTTACCACTCTTTTGGAACAGACTCCCACTTCATGTCAAACAGAGAACCTCATTGGCCCTCTTCAAAGGCAAACTGGATGATTGGATGGGTAACAATAAATTCACCCTGGGGGTTCCACCTGTGTTCTTACTGGACATGAACATTACATGCTGATCATGGAAATAAGGGTAGAACTTGGCTAGGCTCATAAGGGCCCTAGGGACATTAGCCTAGTAAAGCCCTATGATCCTATCTAAACTAAAGAAATATTTTATTTATTTATTTATTTGCATTTCTTTACCAGGAAAGTCCACTGGGCCTGAATGAGCCTAATTTTGGTGGAGGCCTGGAGAGAAAAGCTCCAATAAACATGACAGTACAGAATTGATTTAATTACAGAAATAGAATTAACAAAAGATGGACACAAATTAAATAATTAAGGAATTTTTACAGAAAAAATAACACAGACAAGCACTCATGTAAGAATCAATAACAATATACAGTGATTAGATAGACAAAATGAATTTGCAGCATACTATCAAAAATGAGCTATATACAGTGGGTTGTATTTGTATAGATAAAAGAGAAATAAATGGAATAATCGGCAGAGTTGAGAGTCTGAGGTTGAAATTAAAACAGTTAGAGATGTGTGCAAGAAGTGGTAGTATGGAAAAAGCCAGGTTATGTGAGGTTGGGATCTAGAGCACGGACATTGCCATTGAGTAGATAGATGTAGCTGAAGGGCCTTTTTGAAGGAGCTAGCAACCTTAGTGAATCTGAGAGGTGATGGGAGTGAATTCCAAAGTTTGGCTATGCAGAAGGAGTAAAGCATTTGGCCAGCAGTGAGCTTGGGTTTTTGAAAAAGCAGTAAAGTTTGATTTTCAGATCTAACATGTCTATTTGGATGGTATAGTGTTAGAATGGAGTGGAGAGATGGGCAGTCAAAAGGTTTATACATTATTTTTTAAGCTGTAGTTAGTTGTTGATAGGTAAGGTACTATGGTAGTTTGAGCCAACTGAGTGTGTGTGGTGAGGAACAGTGATGTGAGGAGTATGTAGCATTAGCTGCAAATTTGGCACTTTTATTGTAGCAAGTCTCCATTTTCGTTTTTAGGGAGGCTTGAATGTTGGTGAGGAGTGAGGCGCCATATAATAGAGATGGTAGTAAGAAAGTAGAGGCAAGAGTTTGCTTAGTGGAAGGGTTTAGGAAGTGTTTATGTCTATATAAGGTACCAAGTTTTTGGTAGGTCTTTCTGATATTATTGTGAATGTTTGTCATCTGTGGTAACACCTAGTAATTGTGTGTGTGGGACTACTTTTAGGACAGTTTTGTTTAGTGAATAGATGATAAAGTCTGTTTTTTTACTGGGGTGTTTTTTAGGGATGAAGAGAAAAAGTTTGGTTTTGTTGGGATTGAGGGCAAGATGGTTGTTAGTCATCCATATTTCTGTGGATGAGAAGGCCTGCTGAGTAAGTGTTAGTAATTTGAGTATGGTATTGGCAGTGGAAATTATTGTTGAGTCATCCACGGACTGAGTCACATAGTTGTTGTTAACACAGGAATAGAAGTCATTAAAAACTGCTAAAGAGTAGACACCCTGGTATGGATCCTTGAGGAACACCTTTAAGGGTATCTAGGAATGGTGAGAAGGAGTTTTGTCATTTAGTGGATTGTTATCTATTGGACAAGTAGTTGTAAACCAGAGTAGAGTTGGGGGGATATACTCAGTGTGGAAACTTTGAGAGAAGAAGGGAGTGAGAGATGGTATCAAAAGCCTTAGATAGATCAAGGAAAAAGGAGGAAACTAACTTGCCTTTGTTGCAAGCTTGGTTAACTGTATTTAGAAATGATAAGAGAGCAGTAGTGGTACTGTGGGCTGGGAGAAAGTCATGTTGACTAGGAGATAGTAGTTGGTTATTCAGTGTGTAGTGTTGGAGCTGAGTGTGAATACATATTTCTAGGATTTTTGAGACAGGGAAAGTATAGCTATAGGATGAAAGTTGGAGGTATCAGTGCAACTGCCACCTTTGTGTAGGGGGAGAATATACACTTTTTCCAGATTATGGGTATATAGGATTCCTGTATTGATCTATTTAAGAGTATGCTAATGGGGTAGGTGATAGTTCTAGCTGACATCTGAAGGTATTCTCGGGGTAAGTTATCAGGGGTGCAGCTACCTGGTTTAAGCTTGAGGAGAAGTTTAGTTATGATGGTATTAGGTATAGAGGAGAAAGAAAAAGTAGATGAGGGGGAGTTTGCTAGGGGATTGTGAAGAGGACAGTGGTTAGAATAATGAGGTAGGGGAGGGAAGGAATCAATGAGTTTGGCTATGGTTTCTGTGAAGTACGAGTTAAATGCAGTGGCAATTTCTAGTGGTGTTTTATCAAGATGTGGACAGGGGTTGGCCTTTGTACCAGGGTTAGCAGAGAAAAAATAGAGCTGCAAAATCTTTTTGGATTTTGTTTGAAGTTTTGCTGTAGTTCAATGTAATGATTTTTTTTGTCATTAATGACTAGGCGCTTTACTTGGTTACGAAGCTGCCTATACTGTTGGAGGTCAGAAGGGTTTTTAGTTCTTTGCCATGTTTTTCAGGTTTTATCCCTAATGGTCATGAGTTGTTTGGTATTTCTGGATAGCCAGGTGGTGTGTTTAGATTTTACTCTGTTTTGGCGGAGAGGGGTTAGAATATTTAAAATGTTTAGGAATGCTAAATTAAAGAATTTAACAGCTTTGTCTAGCAGAAAACTCTTTAGTATATTCCAGTTAATGGACTTTAGTTAAATTTCTAATTAGTTGTATTGATGTTGGTTGGGTAAAGGGGAGGTTTTGCATATGGCATAGGCAGGTTGGTGGTCACTGATGTTGCAAGGATGGGTGCCTGTATCAAAAAATTTGCTGGGGTGAAAAACTAGGATTCAGTCTATAACTGAGTCACCATTATTGTTTTTAGCAGGTCTAGTTACATCTGTGATTAACTTGGTAAAATTATAGAGGTTAATGCTGGGAGGTGAGGAGTAGTTTGATTGATTGAGCCAGTTTATGTTGATATTGCCTAATATGACTGCTTCATTGCTAATATTTTTAGAAATCCAGGTTAAGATTTCTTCAAGAAGGGGACTGTTTTTGCCTGGTGGAATGTATACGGTTAATATACATACATTTTTACAGTCACTGATTTTTAGAAAAACAATTAATAATTCAGCAGTGGAGAATTGTGGAATAGAATTTGAGTAGGGGAAAATAGTAAAGTTATGTGGGTAGGGGAGGGGAACACTGCCACCTTTTTTGTGAGGTTTGTCTGCCCTTAGGCAGGAGGACCCATATAGAAGGAATTCTGAGTTCCTTTATATATGGTTTTAGCCATGTTTCAGTTCTGGCAATTAAGTCTGATTTGGCTTGAGATATCCAAGTGTGAAATTCAGGAATTTTATTTCTGATGTTTTGGAGGTTGATAGTGGTAAAATGTAATCATCTGTTGGAGTTGGGATGGCTAAGATTAGAAGGGTTTGGTCCTAGGTTGTGGTGGATGCCTCCACAACGTGATAAAACATTTGTGGGATTCGGGAGTATTAATGGTAATTGCTTCAGTGTAATGGTATGCTGGTTTGTAAAAGGTAGTCTTCTAAGAATAGTGCTTTTATGAGGGAAGACTCTTGGTTTGGAGAATAGGAGTGAATTGAGGTTACAAAGGCATGAAGATATATCAGAATATGAGTTAAGAGTAGGGGAGTATGTGTCAGTGTCTGTTGCAACCTTGGGGGTTACTTTAGAGGTGTGAAGAGATGTTAGATTTAATACCATAGATAGAGAGAGTGAGAGTGGAAGGTATACTATGATAGTAAGATAGAAAGACATAGTTGGAGTTTGCTTATGTGTAGTAAAGGTGGGAGACTGTGGATGGAGGTAAGATTTAAATAATGAAGTGCAGGATAAGATTGGAAGAGTGGGTGTGATTTTAGAAGAGGTTGGGCTTTGTAATAGGGAGGTAGGAATGTCATGTGATTGATTACTGACCATGGGGTGGAGCTTGAGGAAATATAAATATAATTGGAGTGGGTATGGGTGGGAATGGGGATAGGGTAGGGAGCGGAGTGAGCCTGAGTGAAGCGAAGGGTGAACGGAATGGGCTAAGCAGGAGCAGTTTACGTGCAAGTGTAGTGGGAAAAAACAATCAGGTAAGAAGTATGGCTAGTGAAAGTTATGTAGTTTAGATTTAAGCAGAAATAATTAAAATGCAATGCATACAGATAGAATATATCTAGTTGGAGGGGAAAGGGAAGAAAAAAAAGGTTGGATATTGGTAAGTGGCCTTAGCAGGAGTTGTATTTTGACGTACTGGGAGAGAACAGTTTACAGCAAGGATTAAAATGCTTTAGGCATGTACAGTTCTTACATTTAACTGTGATGATAGTATCTGCAATTTACATTACAGAACAGAAAAACAAGCACATACATTATTGTTTGAGTAAGTGGATTACAAGCAGGAGAGCCACGGTTGATTAAGTTTCCAGAGAAAAATGAAGTTACTGACCACTGCGTGTATAAATTTAAAGAGAGCACATTGTGTTTGGGAAGTGAATGAAGAACTGGAGGGAAGAAAGATAAAAGAGATGAGTATAGGGCAGTAGAAGAAGTAGTGTAGGGTGAAGCAATAATATGATTTACACTGAGGCAGTATACAAATTGCAGTAAATGGTATTGCATATTTACCAGTTAGAAATAAATTGCATAGTTCAATACATGTTAAGTAACAAAGCCGAGCAACTAATATATGCCATAATGCAAATGGTACATATTAGAAAAAAAAAACAGACCAATGAAACTCAGCAGCTGAGTATTATCAAACCATATACAAACAGCAGAAATACAAACTATTAATTGGTACAATAAGGCTATTCCATGTCATTACGCAATAGCAAGTTAAGATGCGATTTTAATAGCAAATCTAAGCAATCAAATAAATGTACCCAAACATAATCCTCAGTACACTCTAAAAACATCAAAATGTAAACTATTAGTGCAAAAAAAAAAAAAGATTTAAAATTCCCTAACCACAAGAGCACGTAAGTACTCTTGAGGCACTCCATGCATAAAACAAGTACACAAACTATCTAAAGCTCTCTTCAGAGTGAACTTAGGCAATTAACATAGCCCACTAAAGTTAATATGAAATACCCAATTAACCTAAAAACAGGAAAAGCTGATAACTGCAATGCACAGTCTTTTTTATTTTGATACATGAAATGTCTAGTACTGTAATATTACAGAACTTAGGTCATGATATATGTCTTTCCACTCATCTTGAAATTTTCCCTAAACCAACAGTGCATACCACATATCAGACCTTCACATATTACATTGCCTTTCAGTATAAAACTCATTACCTAAATTCAAAGTACAAGATATAACATGTTTCAGACACCAAACAGCCCAGCAACTCATCACAAAAATGATTCTTTGTTCTTCTTATTTATTACATGCCAAACCTCCATGTATCATCATCATCATCTTTTGGCTTTTCCCATTAGGGGTCGCCACAGTGGATCATCTCTTTCCATTTCTTCCAATCCTCTGCATCTTGCTCTGTCACACCAACTGCCTGCATGTCCTGTCTCACCACGTCCATAAACCTTATCTTAGGCCTTTCTCTTTTCCTCTTACCTGGCAGCTCCATCCTTAGCATCTTTTTCCCAATGTATCCATCATCCCTTCTCAGCACATGTCCAAACCAACGCAATCTCGTCTCTCTTGCTTTGTCTCTAAACTGTCCAACATGAGCTGACCCTCTAATATACTGATTCCTAATCCTATCCATCCTAGTCACACTGAACGCAAATCTTAACATCTTTAACTCTGCCACATCCAGCTCTGACTCCTGCCTTTTTGTCAATGCCACTGTCTCCAACCCATATAACGTAGTTGGTCTCACTACCCTCTTGTAGACCTTCCCTTTCACTCTTACTGGTATCCGTCTGTCACAAATCACTCCTGACACTCTTCTCCACCCATTCCACCCTGCCTGTACTCTCTTCTTCACCTCTCTTCCACATTCACCATTACTCTGAACTGTTGATCCCAAGTACTTAAACTCATCCACCTTTACCAGCTCTACTCCCTGCATCCTCACCATTCCTCTACCCTCCCTCTCATTTACACACATATATTCTGTCTTAGCCCAGCTAACCTTCATTCCTCTGCTCTATAGAGCATATCTCCACCTCTCCAGAGTCTCCTCAACCTGATTCCTACTCTCACTACAGATCACAATGTCATCTGCAAACATCATAGTCCACGGGGCCTCCTGTCTGATCTCATCTGTCAACCTGTCCATCACCACTGCAAATAAGAAAGAACTCAGAGCTGATCCTTGACATAATCCCACCTCCACCTTAAACAGATCTGTCACTCCCACTGCAGTCCTCACCACTGTCACACTACCCTCATACATATTTTGTACCACTGTTACATACTTCTCTGCCACTCCCGACTTCCTCATACAATACCACAACTCTTCTCTAGGCACCCTGTCATATGCTTTCTCCAAGTCTACAAAGACACAATGCAACTCCTTCTGACCTTCTCTGTATTTCTCCAATAACACTCTCAGAGCAAACATTGCATCTGTAGTGCTCTTTCCTGGCATGAAACCATACTGCTGATCACTAATCATCACCTCCCTTCTTAACCAAGCTTCTACTACTCTTTCCCATAACTTCAAGCTGTGACTGATCAATTTTATCCCTCTGTAGTTACTGCAGCTCTGCACATCACCCTTATTCTTAAAGATAGGTACCAAAGCACTTTTTCTCCACTCCTCAGGCATCCTCTGACTTTCCAAAATTTCATTAAACAATCTAGTTAAAAATTCCACTGCCATTTCTCCTAAGCAACTCTATGCTTCCATTGGTATGTCATCTGGGCCAATCGCCTTTCCATTCTTCATCCTCTTCATAGCTGCCCTTACTTCCTCCTTGCTAATCTGTTTCACTTCCTGTTTCACTATCCCCACATCATCCAACCCTCTCTCTCTCTCATTCTCTTCATTCATTAGCCTCTCAAAATACTCTTTCCATCTACTCAACACACTCTCCTCTCTTGTGAGTACCTTTCCCTCACTATCCTTTATCACCCTTACTTGCTGCACATCTTTCCCAGCTCTGTCTCTCTGTCTAGTTAATCGGTACAGGTCCTTTTCTCCCTCTTTAGTGTGCAATCTCTCATACAACTCTCCATACGCCTTATCCTTAGCTTTTGCCACCTGTCTCTTTGCCATGTGCCTCATCTCCTTATACTCATATCTACTTTCTTCATCTCTTTGACAATCCCACTTCTTCTTCACCAGCCTCTTCCCTGTACTTCCTCATTCCACCACCAGGTCTCCTTGTCCTCCTTCCTCTGTCCAGATGTCACACCAAGCACCTTTCTAGCAGTCTCCCTACTAGTTCTGCTGTAGTTACCCAGCTATTTGGTAACTCTCCACTGCCTTCCAGTGCCTGTCTTAACTCTTCCCTAAACTCCACTTCACAATCACCCCTTTTTAACTTCCACCGTTTAATCCTTGGCACTGTTTTCACACTCCTCCTCCTCTTCTTGGTCACCAACGTCATCCTACAGACCACCATTCTATGCTGCTTAACTACACTTTCCCCTGCCACCACTTTACAGTCTTCAATCTCCTTAAGACTGGCCCTCCAACATAGGATATAATCCACTTGTGTGCATCTTCCTCCACTCTTGTACGTCACCCTATGCTCCTCCCTCTTCTTAAAATACGTATTCACCACAGCCATGTCCACCCTTTTCGCAAAATCCACAATCATCTGACCTTCTGCATTCCTCTCCTTAAAACCATACCTACCCATCACTTCTTCATCCCCTCTGTTCACTTCACCAACATGCCCATTAAAGTCTGCTCCAATCACTAGTCTCTCACCCTTGGGTACACTCATCACAACTTCATCCAACTCACTCCAAAATTTCTCTTTCTCATCCATCGTACACCCAACTTGTGGAGCATATGCACTAACAACATTCATCATTACACCATCAATTTCGAGCTTCATAAACATCACTCTGCCAGACACTCTCTTCACGTCTAAAACACTCTTGGCATATTGTTCCTTTAGTATAACCCCTACCCCATTTCTCCTGCCATCCACACCATGATAGAACAATTTGAACCTGTTTCCTAAACACCTGGCCTTACTTCCCTTCCATCTGGTCTCTTGCACACACAATATATCAACCTTCCTTCTCTCCATCATATCAGCTAGCTCTCTTCCTATACCAGCCATACTGCCAACATTCAAAGTTCCTACCCTCACTGCTACACTCCTAACCTTCCTCCTCTCTTCCTGCCTTCGGGCATGCCTTCACCCTCCTCGTATCCCATTGTCAAGTATCATAAAATTCATTCCCTAAACATAATGTACAATATATTACACATATCCTATACCTTAACCCCACATATTCCACTGCCACTTATAATAAAACTTGTTTCCTAAACTAGTGTGCAAAATATTACATTTATCATGCAAAACGTTACATTTATCACACACCAGACCACCACATATTTCATATTTATGAATGTGTTAAGTAGTCTGTAACTCTTTAGTAAATATCTAATTTCTTTCTCATTTCATCATCATCATCAAACTCCTTTTTAATTTTTGTAGGTGGTGTTGGGGTATTGTGTTAATTGTCACCATCTCTCTTGATTCAGTGCCACACTCCTGCCTTCTTCGACACTCATGCCTGACTGTAGCAGATCTTCTTTCACACATAATCCATCCATCTCTTTGCTGGATGTCTACATTTCCTCTTACCATCTTCCTGTCTGTCCCAAATCTTCTTTACCAGGTTGTCTTCTGATTTCCTGCACATGTCCAAACTACCATAATCTCTTTGCTTTGATCTTTTCTGCAATCTGACTTACTTTGGCTTCTTCATTTGTCCCACAGAGTGCATCCTACCACCCTTCTCAGGCACTTCAGCTCCATCACCTCCAGCTTCCTCATCTGCTCTGCCTTTACTGCCCAAGTTTCTGTACCATACAGTAGTACTGGCTGTACCACTGTCTTGTACAGCTTACTTTTCAGCTTCTTTGGTATTCTTCTATCATTCACTACACCTGAGATTCTATGCTAGGTGGCTGCAGCCCCTCTGATTATAGCTTTGACCTCATCATTCAGACTTCCCTTCTCCTCAACCTCCCCTCCCAGATACTTAAAGCTATTAACCTGTTCCACTATCCTCCCTTCTATCTCAATTCTCAGATTCTTCTGATTTCCCCAATTTGCTGCCATTACCACTGCCTTATCTGTGCTTAGTTTCATCCCATGTGCCTTCAGTTTTGCAGTCCAATCCCCTATCCTTTGCTGAAGCTCTTGCTCAGAGTCTGCCTGTAATGCACATTTGTCTGCATACCGCAGCTTTGTTGATCTGTCCCCTCTGATCGGTTTGCTAATGTAGTACATCACCAGTCTGAACAGCTGTGGGTTCAGAGTTGAACTCTTGTGTACACCCACTCCAAATGAGAACCCCCTGTGTGAGACCAAACAGTGTTCATAGTTGAGTCATTCGGTCCTTGTACATAGCCTGCACTAATTGTACCAATGTTTCAGGGACTTTGAACCACCACAGTACTGCCCAAATCAGCTTTCTTGAGACCTTGTCATATGCTTTTTCCAAGTCTAGGAATGCCCAGTTTGAATCTTTCCTCATCTCTCGCTTCTTTTCCACTGTCTGTCTCACTTCAAACATCAGGTCATCAAAACTGCTCATCTCCTATCGTACATTCTACTACTCTGTGTATCCATTTATCAATCACCCTTCTGTCTCACTGCAAACATCAGGTCATTTGTGCTGCATCCTGGTCTGAATCCAAACTGCTCATCTCCTATCGTACATTCTACTACTCTGTGTATCCATTTATCAATCACCCTTTCCAGAACTTTCATGCAATGTGACAGGAGTTTGATACCTCTGTACTGCCCGCAGTTGTGGATGTCCCCTTTGTTCTTGTACACTGGCACTAGTATGCTTATTCTGCAGTCATCTGAGAAACGCCTTTCTCTCCACACTGCTATGAGTACCCGCAGGAGCCATTTCTCCCCTATTTCACCCAGCATTTTTATCATATCTGCTGTGACCTCATCTGAGCATGCCGCTTTCCTTGACTTCATTTTCCTTAGTGCTATTCTTACTCCTTTTAGGGTGGGCTCCTCTTCTTCTCTAAGTACAGGCTGTGTCTGGGACAGTACAGCTTCTGTGGGCTTTTCTTCATTCAGAAGCTGCTGGGAATACACATTCCATCTGCCATTGATGTTCTGTGGACTGGTGAGCAGGTTGTTGCTGGCATCCCTTATGAAGGGTGTCTGACTATCTTCTTTATCTTTCTGTCTTTGCTTCACAACCTGATAAAGTTTCTTTCTCATTTATCCCAGTTTAACCCCAAGTAGATGCAGACCTGCTGATTCATATACACATACTCTCTTGAGAATTGCCTGGTGCTGGGAACCTTCATATTGGTGAATACTTAGGTGTTTGTTGTAGTTACTTCTTAACACTTTCCTCAGCTTTTTGGAAGATTCTCCTAGGTGGGTATCTTCCATTGTCATATTCAACTCAAGCTCACTAAAGTCTCTGTCACTGTTTGTTTTGTTTCAACCAGGAACCATACTGACAGTTGTTGCCAAAATGACCTACACTGTCCTCCCTGAGATAGAAGAAGAGTTAACTCTCATAACTCCTCTCTCACTCTCATGTGTCTCCCCCAGTGACCAAGCCCCTGGCTTAACCATTCACATAGGACATAGTCTTGGGCTTTAGCCCTCTTCACATTGGAGCTGATCTATGTCTTGGAAAAAGTCAATGCAGATAAGAGTCAGACTTCTCACCAGTCATTCTAAGTTAAATCCCATTAACACTCTGAATAATGTAAAAGAAATGCATGGATTCAGAGCATTATGTAACAATGCCTTCACTTTCAGGTCGAATATCACAGAAGGAACTCCCAATCAGACATGCTTGTACTCTTAGCTGTATGTACAGCAGCTTCTTTTTTCTTTCAGAAATTGTAGTTCTGTCTCCAAAAATGTTCATTTAAACTCTTGGCTAAAACTATGTCATGTGTGGCATTAATTAACTTCACAGCTTTTGATATGAAAGCATAAATCCAACATGCAGGTTGTTTCTTCTGTTTACAGGGTGTAATGTTATCAATGTGTAGTTGTAGTAAACATCTCACATGTTCTGGTTATCTCTTTTGTTTGTCATTTTATTTATTATTTATATTTGTTACTCAGGCATATCCATCTTAGAGCAGACCATGTGCTATAGGACCCAAGTATTAAGCATCCAAATAAAATACAGATAAGTTGCAGAGCGTAGTACATTTGTGCAGCAGTTAATATCACAGTCTCACAAAGCTTACTTCTCCACTTCAGATGCCATATAGGGTGACTTCCTTGTGGAGCCTGAATGTTATCCCAGAGTCTTTGTTTTTTTTTTAACTTGTTTCTTCAGTTTTCTCCTTTTAGACCTGAAATACTTGCCTGTAGGTGCGCATGTCTCATGTCAGTGTGTAAGGGAGTGCGTGTGTGTGTGTGTGTGTGTGTGTGTGTGTGTGTGTGTATGTGTGTATATATATATATATATATATGTGTGTGTGTGTGTGTGTGTGTGTGTGTGTGTATGTATTTGTGAGTATGTATGTATACATTCTGTCATGGACTGATATCCTGTCCACTCCAGGATTAGTTTCTCTGCGTAATACCTGTTCAGTTCAAGGACTGGCTCTGGCTTTCCTCTGACCATGACAAGGATAATGTGGATACTGGAAAAATGTAAGTGTTTGTATTTGTAGTAGAATTACTAGTAAAATCATAAGACTATCGCTTTGAAGCACAGGTCATGGATTAATATATTTAACAAAAGCAAGCTGCTAATCTGTTAAAGTCTATCTTTAGCAAGTACAAGTAAAATATATCAAAGTATTTAAGCCTTTCCTCATCTACAGTGTATTCTCTGTGTAGCTAAAGACAAGTTCTAAGGTAGCTACAGGCCACACTAGCAGCGTATTCAGAAAAAATGACTGCTTTGCCACAAGGAGTAGCTGTAGCTAAACATTGGCCAGTATGGAGGGTTGTGATTCCGAAACCTTGGTTTGCTGAATATAAGCAACTTGTAGCATAGCAAACATTACTTATGATTCATAAGTCCTTATGGTGATATGAGTGATTCACAATGAACCAAAAGTCAGGCTACTGTACCCCTCATAATTGTACAGCAAGAAACTCTTCTTTCCAGATTTGAGGGTGTAGTACACTGAGAAGGCATGCATTTCATTAATGTAGCTTCAGACTGCACCTAAAAGACAAGTCAGCAACAACTTGTAATAAAATAAATATACTAGTTCCACATTTACAGAGCAGTTTGGTGCTGCTCCCCTGACATCATAGCAGCATTAGGTTACAAAGTCTGATGGTTTGCTGATTGAGGGTTAACTACTAAAATGCTTTGTGGCTTGGCATAACATGCCGACTGACTTAATTATTCATGGGGCTATAAAGGCTTCATCTGAATCAGAAATTCTGTAGCCTGATGAAAGCCGTTTTCAATCTATCACTCTTAGTTTCTGAATGTAACACCAGGCTATTAACATTTAATTTTATTCTGGCAGAAACAAAGTAGCTATTTGTAGGACTAGAATAATTACTGCCTAGAAGGTGTGAATGATGTTCAAGTGCTAAAAGTGTCTGTGCAAAGACATAGAATGTGGGATTATAGAAAAGGGAAATATGACAAGTTTAGTTAGCCCACAGATGCAGTACAGTTTTATATTGAGTTCAGATCTTTGAATTTGAGAAAAAAGTACTAGAAGTTTCTAAAATGGACTACCTAAAAAAGGTACTTGGCGTGGAGTATTTTTAATCTCTAAGTAGAAGAGCTCTCAGCATTTCCCCTTTAAAAGGAGGCGGTCACTTCTCAGCACACGGTACTTCCTGTGCTCTGAAAATGAAACTACAAAGGAATGAGCTGTAGTTATTTGGCTTTCAGTATATAGAGTGGGGTTTGTGTGGCATATTATTTGCTGTTTGCCTGATAACTTAATGATTTTGTATTTAGATGCTACTTCTGTAGAACATCTGTTTACAGGATTTGATATAAAACAGTGAAACTGACTTGGTATGAATTTAGTTAGGAACGTCCTCAGTGAATTGATTTCTGGCTGATTTGGTGCAAAGATCCCAGAGATTGAAGCAGGAATGTACACAAAGCAAGAAAGAGACTGCAGGGAAGAAGAAGCAATGCATAATTTGTGTGCTACAAATAAAAGAACAGAGCAGTGTTGTACGGAGCATAGAGAGAGACTGGAGTTATTTTGTAAGGAGGACGAGACCTTTATCTGTGTCCTGTGTGTTCCCAGACATTCTAGCCACAGTTTTGTGTTCCTGCATGAGGCACTCAGTGTGTATAAGGTAAGGGACACTAATTTTAGCTAACAGGGTTTTTCTAGGGATTGTACTAACATTTTTTTTCTTGAATTTTCACCCTGGGATGTGTGTGTTGCTTAGTTATTACTTATTAACATTAGTATTGTTTTTGTTGGTGCTTAATAACACATCAGTTAGTTTTCTTGTATATTCTGGGAACATAAGCAAGGAGAACCTTTATTACAGAGAGTTATGTTGCCATACTGTTTTCAAATATAATAATAACTGAGGTGGCCTAAGTGTACTTGTATACATGCATGCATAGCCAGCCTTAGGCATAGGCCAACTAGGCGGCCGCCTAGGGCCACGCTCTAGAAGGGGCACTTTGTAGGTAGACCAGGATGGGGGCACCAGGTGGTGTGGTGGGGGCGCCATGGAGCCATTTTGCCTAGGGCACCAGTTGACTTAAGGCTGCTACTGCATGCATGCATTTGCAGGGGTGTAGCCAGATGTTGACATTTTGTACGCAAACCTGTTGTTGTTGCCCCCACCACCCACCTGTCATTTTAAAGATGTACTCAACCCTCAAATGCTACACCCCCAGACGTAAAGGAGGAGGCACCTTATTTTCAACTGCTACTATTTATACACATAAAAAAATGTTTTTAGAGGTGATTTCCTTTCACACAAGCATTCTTTATATACCTCTGTACAATGAGTATTTGTTTACACAGTTCATAACATTCTGTGCTTCTGGAGTGTTGAAGTTTCCAAGAGTTGGTCAGAAAAATGTACTCACTTGAGTACATTGAGTATACCTAGCTACACCCCTGTGTATGTGAATGCAAAATCTGGATAGATAAATACACACACAGGCAGAAAAAGAGAGAGAAGTGAGTTTGCCTTTACCCTTCTGATGCTAACTGGTTAGTAGCTTATATGGTGGGAAAAGATTAGAGGCCATATTAGAAAAAGAGGCTTCACTGGATTCAGATATTCTAATACAAGTGGGGGTTCATATCTGACAGAACCTAATGCAGTTCTCTGGCCATGGTTTGTTTAGACTTTAACATGGCATGTGACATGGTTTGTTTAGACTTTAAAATTGCATGTGCCCTGGCTTCCTTAAACTTTAACAAGGTCATGTAATATGGCTTCCTTAGACTTTAACAGTGCATGTAACATGGTACAGAACAAATTGTGAATCAATTAGAATGACTTGTACTGAGTCCCTGGGTAGTAGTGTGGATAACACTTTAAATAGGTAAGGCTATTGGAAATGGATCCCAGTCTGAAGGAGTCCTAGGGACACGTTTACCACATGGTGAGCATGGACCAGTCCACTTCATTGTTCTTATAGAAGATGTTATAGAAGGACTGAAGGAAGAACATGTTATAGAAGGACTGAAGGAAAGTTAACCTTTATGCTGAGCTCTCTAACTTATTTACATATAGATTAAGGTTTTGAAATGATGAGGAGTTGTTCTTGCCAAGTCTGTAGGGACTACCTGAGAACCAGCAGTTAATTACAATTCATTTTGCTCCCAGTTGGTTGGTTTTACTGTTTTTACATTTTTTTTCTCTGTTACTATACCGACAATATGATGTCATGGTTGAATTGGTAATTTTTTTACATATAAATGGAAAGCACTGAGTGTAATCAAAAAAAAATATTTAGTAGAGCAGCTTCTTACCTATATTGCTATCTGATTACTAATTCATCACATATGCTAATTTTCAATGTATGGTGTCCCACCTGCTAGACCTGCCTGACTACTTGCCTTTGTTGGAAGTAAGAGACTCCTAATGATTCACATATGGAAATGCAGTGTCCCTTCCATTAGGTAGTGAAGCATCATGGGTACAGTCTTTCATGATAGGGAATTTCAGCTCTGAGAAAAATGCAGGCGGTCATCCTATCAGCAAAATATAATTGAAAAACACACATTTTGCACCTAAAAACTGTATAATTTGATGCAGGAGGCCATCTTATCAACAAAATAAAATTGAAAAGCAACACACGCTTTGCACCAAAAACTGTATAGTTTGGTATTCTATATGGTATGATAAGGAGGTTATGTCCAGCTCCAACTTCTGAGCTGGGAATTTCTGGTTAAAGGTTTATAGTACCTACATATTTGAACTGTTTCTTACTGAAATTGGTAAACCTTGTTTGCTGTAGCACAGACTAGATCCAGGCCTGCTGAATCTAGCTTTGTTTGTATGCTTGTTGTTTGTTTGCTTGTTATTTCCCTGGAACGCTAATTCTACTTAAAACACGGCTTCTCAGCGCTTCTGTGGATCACTAGTGATATCTGCATTGCTTACTGTACTTATTTCCTTGTTTCACTTGAAAGAAAGTTACTGTTTGTCGTTTTTGCATTTAAAGGAAAACAATGGGATATCAAATCAAATATCTCTACCTGATGTCTCTCTAAAATCCTGTTATGTGATACAGCCTCAGAAAAACATAACCGCAGCTTTAAAAAAAAAATTCACTATTCTCTTTTACTGCTTAGGCTTCATACTTTTCCGTACTGTTAGACTTTCAGTTTTAAAACCAAGATGAAAACTGTCTAGTCGTCTCTTAAATAATGATGTCACATCTGCCATAGCTCTTGCTGAAGATCCTGGGAGGTTTCCTCCCCCAAAGTGACGTAAACACTGCCTTATTTGCATGCTGTACAGAATCCCTGTGATCCTCCCACATTGTGATGTCAACACTGCCTTTCCCAGCACACTGTTAACCTAATAAATGGACTAGGTGCTGTGTGGAACTCCTTTTCTGTGTTAGCAAATCTGGTCGACTCTTTTCATGTGAAGCACTTCTTCTTCACCAGCGTTTTGCTACTTCATAAGTAAGGTAAGTCTTATTACTTCTTAATAAAGTATCCTAAATGTAATTTGTCCCTGTTTCTATGCCTCCCTAGCCCTGATATTGTGTCCTCCCAAGTTTTTAATTGCACATTAGTGGAGTTAATCTTTTTCTGTTTGTAAGGGTGCCACATGCTTCCCTTTCACAGCTGCATTTTTAGCTTAGCCTACTTATTTTCGTTTTGATCCAGGGTTTATATTTCCCCAGTTATGTTTAATGCTTGATGAGTTATGGCGGATACTATTTGCTAACAGAAGGGAATAAGAGAAAGTGGAATGTGTGTGTGTGTGTGTGTGTGTGTGTGGGGGCTGCTTACAAGCCAAAGCAGAGTGCTCTCCAGGGGAAAATGAATATTGGCTCAAACAGGTAGACACATACTCAAAGTTAACTGTAGCTGTTTGCAGACAGTTCAGACCCAGACTGCGCTTTTCCATTTGTGCCTTTGTCCCACTTCTATGTATGGCTTTGTCCTAATTTCTTGCGCTGAGGTTCATAGGTATTTCAGGATCAATTTATCCTTGCTTTTGAACCAGATTTCTCTGCTTGGTTAGTACACTGCTATAAAATGTAAAAATCTAAATCATTGTAGAAGTAAAGCAGAGTGTGTGTGTGTGTGTGTGTGTGTGTGTGTGTGTGTGTGTGTGTGTGTGTGTGTGTGTGTGCGTGCGTGTGTCTGCGTGTTATGTATGCACTACCATAATTTTTTTTAAATATTGACTCAAAAAAGCATGTGGGTGCTGTCATGCAAGTCTAAAATATTTCAAGTTTATAGTGCATCATTTGTTAGCTATTTAAACAGGAAGGGAAAATAAGTGGCAGACTGCTTTGCAAAGCAGGGATTATTGCCAGTGCTATGTAGCTTGGTTTTAAATTTGACAGGAGTAGTGCAACAAAAAAAGTCTCCCAGTATAAGGAGGAAAAGGCTGACAAGCAAACAGTACATTACTCTGGTCACCTGCTGTGACGAGCTGTCAATCACATGCAGATAATGGGTCAAATTACCCTTGGCTCTTTGACAGCTAGGGAAGGTAGGTGTGAAGTGGGAGGGGAGATTCCTTGAACTAGATTTCAGCCTTCACAAAAGAAAGCAATTTAGCATTTCTAAGATGAAAGGGCTAGAAAATGCACCTTTCAGTTCTGTTCTGTAGCATTTGCACTGCTTGTGTTTTTAGTGGTTATTGAAAAAGGATAACATTTTAACCAAAAGTAGGGGATTTTAAGACTGCAGTGAATGCCTGTTAAGTCAATGAAGTGACAGCAGCTTAAGGCAAAACGTGGCAGATCTGATGCAATTTTTTGGAGACTAAGTATCCCAGAATGCATTATTTGAGGCAGAGTAAACAGTCTGAATTTTTTCAATATGCCAGACCCCATGTGGTCAGAGTCAGAAATTGCATCTAAAAATATCTAAAAAGCTCAAAATAGTCTCAGAGTGCTATTAAAATGTAGGAAACATCAAACCATGATGAAATTAATATGTTTTTTGAGTCTGAGGGCGCGGTTGTCCTTTAAGTTACCTGTAACACATTGCACTTAAGTTACCTGGCACTTGCTCACTAAAGCAATTATATAAGTCAGCACTAAAAATTAAAAGCACTACACCCTCACTCCCCATTGGCCCTTGTTTTCAATTATAAAGGAATTCCCAATATTATTCTAGCATGTCCAAAGGTCAATCTCCTCTCCGGTCCAGCTGGTGAATCTGGGAATCTTGAGGCAATGTTACAACTGCCTCATGTACACAGACAACCCTCTCCTCCTCCCAACAAATTCCAACACATGTGAGAGATGCAACCATATAGCCAAACTGGAGGCTAAGCTCTCTCAACTCAGTACTGGCATAACCAGTCAGGAGGAGAAGGAAACCACACTCACTACAATTCCAGTCGCACATAGACCTACGACGACAGCAAACCAAACACATAATCACTCAAAAACATACTCGGAGGCTCTAAATAAAGATCTGCCTAAGCAGCAGAGACCTCCAAAGCAGACATCCAAGCAACCGCTACCCCAAAACAAAACACGTGCAACACATATCTCACAAAGCCAGTGTGCCGAACAGTCACAGCCCTTAAGGCTAAACAACACACCTGATACACTTGTAATAGGTGACTCTATCGTCAGGCACACTGACGTCCCGCTCACCAGGCTGAACAAGGAGAAGGTTACGGTGAGCAGCCTGTCGGGCGCTAGGATCCGCCACATAACACAAGCACTCAGGTCACTCCAAGGCAAGTACAAATAAGACTCGGTCATTGTCCATGCTGTTGTGAATGACCGGAGACGTACCTCCCTGGACTACATGAAAAGAGACATAGAGGAGCTCTCTGAGCATGTAGCCCAGGTCGGTATGACCCTGACCTTGAGTAGCATCTTACCCTCACCAAGAATGATGCCACAATATGAAGACAAGATGATCAATTTCAACAATTGGCTTAAGTACTGGTGTCATTCAAAGGGGATCCAATGCCTGTCAGCCTGGTATGATATGCTTGACAAGCCACGATGCTTCGCTAGGGACTCTTGCACCTGTCACCCCTGGGCTTTTGGATATTGGCAAAGGCTCTTGCTACCCCCATAGTGCCTTTTTTAGGCAAGGCTCAAAAGACAAACCCACCTCCATAGGTATCACAAGGGAAAAGAAACTAAGAGTAATGCTACTCAACGCCAGAAGTCTAAACCTCAAGATGCACACACACAAAACTCTCCTTAGCATGGAGAACATCGATATCTGTGCAGTAACAGAAACCTGGTTCAGGGCTCCCGAGAGCACCCCAGCACTACCAGGTTATACCTCATACCATGCTTTTTGGCCCCAAAACTTGGACCGAACCACAAAAGGAGGGGGAGTATCGATATTCATCAAAGATACCCACACCTCCAGGTTGGTGGCAAAGCACGAAGCATCAGAGACTATCCATGTTTAACTAACAGTGGGTAAAACTGCCTTCCAGTTTATAGCCTGCTACAGACCATCCTCCCAAACCCAGGAACCCCAATCGGCCTTCCAGAGAACACTGGAACATATGAAGGTCTCTCCAAACACCATTATATTGGGCGACTTCAACTACCCAAACATAGACTGGGAGCATTACTCTAGCTCCAACACCCTAGCCCAAAGGTTCCTAGAATTCATAAACTCAAATGCTATGGAACAACTTGTTACCACTCCCACAAGAGGGGAAAACATACTGGACCTGATCATCACCAACATGGGGACTCTATGCTCCAGACCAGAAGTGTATCCCTCACTGGTAAGATCAGACCGTAAACTGATCTCACTGGATATTCACATCCCGACCCCACCCCCTGCCCAGAAAACCACAGTGAAAAACTTCTCTAAAGCAAATTTCACACTCCTCAAAACCGAGGTGGAATCCTTCAAAAGTCCCCGGGCCTGTGAAAAATACGGCCCAGACCGCAGAATGCTTTATAAATGCATTCTGTGAACACCTTCAGGAATGCATGGATCATGCAATCCCAAATAAAACCAAGACCCAATCCTCCAAAGGCAGAGGTCCTGTCTGGTGGACCCCAGCCATAAACAAACTATAAAATAGAAAGAGGAAGCTACTACTTGATAGAGCAAAATCCCAAAAAGGGAAGGCATCTCTGATCAGTATTGGCAAAAAACTAAGGGCACTCATAAAATTGTCTAAGGCCAGCTTCGAGAGAAAAATTGCACAGGACACTAAGGATAATCACAAGGCTTTCTTTAGTTATGTTAGGAACCTGGGTGGGAATTCCCAGATATGCTCAGAATTAGTCCAAAATGACAAAAAATACACTGAACCCACAGACATTGCCAACATCCTAGCTGACAGGTTCAGCGCAAACTCCCCCCCCCCCCCCCACCAAAAGGGCAAATATCTATCCCAGCAGAGAGGAAGCTACTACTTGATAGAGCAAAATCCCAAAAAGGGAAGGCATCTCTGATCAGTATTGGCAAAAAACTAAGGGCACTCATAAAATTGTCTAAGGCCAGCTTCGAGAGAAAAATTGCACAGGACACTAAGGATAATCACAAGGCTTTCTTTAGTTATGTTAGGAACCTGGGTGGGAATTCCCAGATATGCTCAGAATTAGTCCAAAATGACAAAAAATACACTGAACCCACAGACATTGCCAACATCCTAGCTGACAGGTTCAGCGCAAACTCCCCCCCCCCCACCACCAAAAGGGCAAATATCTATCCCAGCAGAGTGCTGCCCCCCCTGACATCTCAGATGCTCAGGTAAGAGCCGCCCTCTCCAAAGCAAAAAACACAGCATCAGTGGGACCAGGCGGTGTCCCGGGCTGCATCCTACATGAACTCCAAGAAGAGCTAAACCCAAACATAAAACTACTGTTCAATCTGAGCCTTGCTACAGGATATGTACCCAGAGAGTGGCGTACAGCAACAGTGGTCCCTCTCCACAAAGGTGGTGCCTCAATGGACCCTGGAAACTATCGCCCCATAAGCCTGACTAGCTTGGTCTGCAAAGCTATGAAAAGGATCATCATGGACCTCATAAATAAAGATATTGGGGACCTACAGACACTGGATCCAGTTCGACTTTGTTATGGGTAGATCCTGCCTCTTAAACCTGGTCGACTTCTTTGAAACAGTCACCAAGGCCATTGACGAAGGGAAAGTGGTCCACACAGCCTGCCTGGTCCTCGCAAAAGCCTTCGATACAATACCCCACTCAGGCATTATAGATAAGCTCACCAGCTTAAATATAAACCCCTATGTCACTAGATGGGTTGCAAACTGGCTCAAGGACAGAACCCACATGGTTAGAATTGCTGGAGCCATGTCAGACTCCAAACCAGTTACAAGTGGCGTCCCACAAGGCTCAGTCCTGGGACCTCTCTTGTTCGGTATATATTTCTCGGAGGTACAGGCCAACACAGAAGGACTGTGGCTGACCAAGTTCGCAGATGACTGCAAATTGGGCGCTATAATCGACTCTCCAGCCGACACAAGCATCCTCCAAAAGTGCCTCATAGAAACAGACAACTGGTGCCAGAGCCATGGCCTCAAGCTAAACGCCAAAAAAGTGTGTAGTCATCCCCTTTGGCAAAAACAAAGTGCCCACAAATTACCACATAGGTGGTAATCCATTAAGTACAGAAGAAGTAATTAGGGACCTGGGGACCCAAGTTGATAGCAATCTCTCATTTGGCAACCACGTGGCCAAAGTGGCTAGAAAACATTTTATATAGCCCACCTAATCATGAAGGGATTCACATCTAGATTAGGGGAAGTCATCGTGCCTCTTTACTCATCTCTCATCAGGCCCATAATCGAGTACAATGCCCCTTTTGGGATGTACCTTACCAAACACCTGCAGCAACTGGAAAGACCCCAAAAGTACCTCACCAAGAGGATCAAAGGGCTCAAACAGATGCCATATGCTACCCGGTTAAAGAAACTCCAGCTCTACTCAGTGGCATACCGCCTGCTCAGAGGTGACCTGTGCCTGATGTATAAAGCCATGTCCAACCCGGAATTAAGGGACATGCTGCACCTCAAAAAATCCAAATCCCATCGAGCTACACACTCGAGAGACTTGAACCTCAGCACTGAAATAAATAGGACATGCTGGAGGGACAGATTCATAACCCAGAGGCTCCCTTCACTCTGGAATAAAATCCCAGTCCAGGTTAGGCAGAGTCCCTCATTGACTCTCTTCAAGAGGAATCTTGATGAGTGGATGGGAGATCGTAGGTTTACCCCGGGTATCACTTCTGTGTCACTGTTAGACAGAGGCACAGTATACTAACCTCGAAAAAGGGCATAGCAAAATTAATTTAAAATGGGTGGCGAAAGCCAAACATACTCTGGCTAGGCTTATAAATGCCCTAGGGCAGATAGCCTAGTATGAACCTTTGAACCTAAAGGTTTATTACTTACCTTTGCTTCAAAATGTGACCGATCTACTTTAAATTCAGTGTGCAAAATGCAGTATAATGACTGCTTAAGGGAAGATAGAGAGGGAATGCAGATTCCAGATAGAAAGTAGAAGCATTAACAAGGGAAGAATGGAGCCTTGCATAATCATATACAGCAGAGAGTCAATTATCCAAAATTACTGAGACCTGGGGTACTTCAGATAATCAAACTGTTCAGATAATCAAATGTATAACTAAACCGGATAAACAACTTCTAAAATCTTTTTTTTTTCTGCATGCAGGAATACACTTTTCAAACATTCAATGATTTCAGTGGACATTAAAGAATACTTTTCACACACAGGCTGGCTACAAGCTCAAAAAGCATGCTCAGGCAAATACATATGATTTTTTCTTCCTAAAAACGTTGGATGGCTGGTTCGGATAATTGACATTTCAGATAATTGATTCTCTATTGTATCACAATGCCATTCTGTCTCACTTTCCATCCAGCGGGTAGAGTACTCTTTTTAGCCATGACAGCGGCCAGCAGACCATGCCTATTGTATAAGTATGGCAGTCCTTTGAACAAAAATATTTACATTAAAATGGTATAACACGAGTAATTGTTAATGACCCTCTGAGAACAGCACCAAACAGGTATATTCACAAAGAAATCCATTCCCTTGAGTTACTGACATTTGTATACTGTATTCGTTATGAGGGGGCTTAGAGTTACTGATATTTGTATACTGCACTAATTATGAGGGGGGCTTAGAGTTACTGACATTTGTATACTGTACTAGTTGTGGGGGGGGGCTTAGATCTAAAATTAACAAAAAGGTAAGCATGCAGTGTGTGTGAGGGCAGCTAGAAAGGTAGGGGTACAGTGGATATACAAGAATGGCCAGAAGTGCTAGAAATCTGCAATTTCCTCTTTTATATAGACATTTGCTAGATCCTGTCTGGAGCTCACTGTGAAATTTCAGGCATCTCTTCATTCTTAGGATGGAGATCAGATAGAAGTAGTTCAATGGAAGATGACAGAACTGTATATGGTGTTGATGGGAAGCCATGATGTCTACAGCCTTTTGGTGCAGTGAACAAGTTTCTATATGAGCTGTCAGTGACCCAGGCTTGATTGTGATTGTGTTTGTTTATTAATGCTCCATTTTCCTGTTTCTTTTTCATTAGTAATTTCAGTAGCACTTTGGTAATTTTTTTCTAGCTGTACGTATACTTCGAACTGTTACAAATTAATCCTGTGAAAGTGTACTTATCAGATGCTCAGGTTAAAAAACATCTGTAAACAAATGTGTGTGTTAACCATGAATCACTGATAAAAAAATATAATTGGATAGCAAATCCAATACCTTTAATAAATGACTGAGCACTTTCTTGTCTAATTTTATAAGTCTTCATCAGAGTGGTCCTTAGTTAAAAGTCACTTTATATATGGGTGTAGTGCAGTCTTCATCAGGGTGGTCCTTAGTTAAAAGTCACTTTATATATGGGCATAGTGTAGTGTTCATCAGGTGGTCCTTAGTTAAACATAACTTTATATATGGGTGTAATGCAGTCTTTATCAGGGTAGTCCTTTATATATGGGCATAGTGCAGTCTTCATCAGGGTGGTCCTTAGTTAAAAGTAACTTTAATATATGGGCGTAGTGCAGTCTTCATGCTAGTGTTCCTTAGTTCAAAGTCTCTTTATATATGGGTATAGTGCAGTCTTCATCAAGGTGGTCCTTAAGTAAAAGTCACTTTATTGGGTGTAGTGCAGTCTTCATAAGGGTGGTCCTTGGTTAAAAGTAAATTTATATATGGGCTTAGTTCAGTCTTCATCAGGGTTGTCCTTAGTTAAAAGTAACATATATGAGCGTAGTGCAGTCTTCATCAGGGTGGTCCTTACTTAAAAGTAACTTTATATACATGGGTGTAGTGCAGTCATCATCAGGGTGGTCCTTAGTTAAAAGTAACATTATATATGAGCGTAGTGCAGTCTTCATCAGGGTGGTCCTTACTTAAAAGTAACTTTATATACATGGGTGTAGTGCAGTCATCATCAGGGTGGTCCTTAGTTAAAAGTAACATTATATATGAGCGTAGTGCAGTCTTCATCAGGGTGGTCCTTAGTTAAAAGTAACTTTATATGTGGGTGTAGTGCAGTCTTCATCAGAGTGGTCCTTAGTTAAAAATCACTTTTTATATATGGGCGTAGTGCAGTCTTCATGTGAGTGTTCCTTAGTTAAAAGTCCCTTTATATATGGGTATAGTGCAGTCTTCATAAGGGTGATCCTTGGTCAAAAGTAAATTTATATATGGGCTTAGTGTAGTCTTCATCAGGATGGTCCTTGGTTAAAAGTAACTTTACATATGGGTGTAGTGCAGTCTTCATCAGGGTGGCCCTTCATTAAAAGTCACTTTATATATGGGCGTAGTGCAGTCTTTAGCAGGGTGGTCCTTAGTTAAAAGTCACTTTTATATATGGGTGTAGTGTAGTGTAGTCTTCATCAGGGTAGTCCT
Organism: Protopterus annectens; assembly: GCF_019279795.1. Taxonomy (NCBI): domain Eukaryota; kingdom Metazoa; phylum Chordata; order Ceratodontiformes; family Protopteridae; genus Protopterus; species Protopterus annectens. The sequence continues at coordinate 1,662,609,984 of NC_056744.1, read as the reverse complement.
TAGTTAAAAGTCACTTTATGTATGGGTGTAGTGCAGTCTTCATCAGGGTAGTCCTTGGTTAAACGTCACTTTATATATGGGTGTAGTGGGTTTGCTCCACTTCTCATTAGACTGAATAGTGTTTCTTTGTGTAGGAATGAGTGACTCATTAATAGTATCAACTTCATGCCAAGTCATTTGGAATGTTAGTGATTTGCTTGAGCAAGAGTAAAGTGTCTGTGTAAAACAGGATTGGCTGTATGTGTGGGTTAGTTCACGTCACCCAATGGGTTGCTTACTGATAGAACCCACACTGTAAAAGTAGCAGACTCCAAATCCAGCTCCAGACAAGTGCCAAGTGGAGTAGCTCAGGGTTCAGTCCTGGGACCACTCTTGTTTGGCATCTACTTCTCTGAAGTACAGGCCAACACTAAGGGACTCTGGATATCAAAGTTTGCAGATGACTGCAAACTGGGAGCCATTATTGAATCCCCAAATGATGTGGATACTCTACAAAAGGGCCTTACAGAAACAGATGCTTGGTGCCAGAGCCATGGGCTCAAGCTCAATGCCAAGAAGTTATCCCCTTTGGGAAAAAAACATGTATCCATGAATTACCATATAGGTGGCAATACACTAAACACCGAAAGTTTGATAAGAGACTTGGGGACACAGGTGGACAGTGGTCTCACCTTCGATAACCACATCACCACAACAGTCAGGAAATCCTTCTATGTGGCACACCTCATCACTAAGGACTTTTCATCCAGAAAAAAGGAGGTCATTGTCGCACTGTACTCATCCCTCATTAGACCCATTATAGAATACAATGCCCCATTTGGTATGTACCACTCAAGACATCTGCAACAACTGAAAGGCCACAGAAATACCTCACTAAAAGAATCACAGGCCTAAAGCCGATGCCCTACGCTGACCGCCTTAAACTCCAGCTATACTCTGTCGCATATCGTCTACTCAGAGACGATCTTTGCTTAACATACAAGGCCATGTCAAACCCTGAGCTGTTGGACATGCTACACTTAAAGAAATCCCAATCCCTCAGAGCCACACGCTCCAGGGATCTAAACCTTGTCATCACAATAAACAAAACATGCTGGAGGGATAGGTTCCTGACCCAGAGACTCCCCGGACTCTGGAATAGATTGCCCATACATGTCAAGCAGAGTGCCTCTTTGGTCCTCTTCAAAAGGAACCTTGACGATTGGATGGGAGAAAGGAAATTCACCCCGGGGATCACGTCAGTCGCCCTGCTAGACAGGGGTCCAGGGAAGTAAGTAGTGTGGGAAGAAATAGCCAGGGAATTGTTATGGCTATTCTTGTATAGGCCCTAGGGCTGATAGCCTAGTACCAACCTATGAACCTATAAGATAGTGGTGGTTTATATCTGATAGTTGCCTGGTTTCTGTTTTAGAAATGTAATCACTTCCTTTTGTGACTTCTCAGTGTGCACCGCACTTATTCCATTCTATTAGGTGTTTGCACAGTCATAGAGTTGGCATATGTAAGTTCATGGGGTACGGGAGGGGGGAGGCCTACCCTGTCAATGGGGTGCAGGGTAGATGGTCCTCATGCAAAAAACTGTTGATGGGTGTTTTTATGTGCTTTTCATGAGTGTATGATAATTTATTGACATGCATAAATCAAACAAATGCATGCAATTAATAGCAGCATGTCAAAAATGCCCTTACAGAAAACATCAAGTCAAAATTGCATCAGTCACTAAAGGAAGACTGTCTCCTTGTGTGATCTGTCAACCAAAAAAAGGAAAAAGAAAAAACTAACACTTTACTTTAAAATACTACTAATTAGACAAAGGGCTTTTTGTAAGGTAATGTGTATGGTTGGGATAAGTAGAGCTGACAGTTATTAGGGTTAACACATATTAGTTAGGATGAGCAGGTGAGGTGGTACCCCTCCCCCGCACCACCAAACTATGTACTAACACAAGCACTGACCCTAAGTCACTGTATAATATCTTACCAAAAATACTTTCTCTAATAATGCCACTAAACAAGACACTTCACACACAACAGAGCACACTGAATATTTCCCCTTCTAGCCCTAACCTGCAAACACACACACATTTCTAATGCCAAGACTTTATGTATTTGAAAATTTCTTCATTCACAGAAATTCTGATTTACCATAATCGCAAGCATGTCCCCTACAGAATACATTCAGGTTTCCTCCTTTCATTAGCTTGTACACTTGATGGAGCACTTTTAATGAATTGTGATAGCAGTAAACTGTTGACAAAGACAATATTCAACAGAGTGAACTGCACCTGTAGTTTAGTAATATTGAGGACTGTAATGTTATGTTTGGATCTGTGATCTGAGGTTCAGTTATTTGTGGTTGATTGTATTGTGCAGTTGCTTTTTTCAGTGATGTGAAGGTTGCTCCTGTTTGCAGTCAGACTTTCATGATATAATTGTATATCGTCATCATTAACCCCCTTCTTCTGATTCTGTAGGTGGGGTCATGGTGTTGTCATCTGTCGCTGTCTCAGTTCAGTGAAATGCAGCTGTAGTTTAGTAATGTTGAGGACTGTAATGTTATGTTTGGGTCTGTGATCTGAGGTTCAGTTATTTGTGGTTGACTGTATTGTGCAGTTGCTTTTTTCAGTGATGTGAAGGTTGCTCCTGTTTGCAGTCAGACTTTCATAATATAATTGTATACCGTCATCATTAACCCCCTTATTCTGATTCTAGAGGTGGGATCATGGGGTCATGGTGTTGTCAGCTGTCGCTGTCTCAGTTCAGTGACTGTCCTGACTTCTCTGACAGTCATACCTAACTGTCACAGATCTTGTCTCATGCAGTCCATCTGTCTCTTTACTGGATGCTCTTGTTTATTCTTGCCTTGTTCCTGTTTCTCCCAAATCATCTTCACCAACTCCTCTTCTGCTTCTGTGCATGTGTGTGAACCACCATAATCTGTTCACTTTGGCATTCTCTGTAATCGGAGATACTTCGACTTCTGCTCTGATATTGTCGTTTCTTCATTCTTTCCCACAGTCTGCATCTTATCGCCCGAGCCTCGGGCACCTCCGTCTCCATCACCTCTGCGTCCTCAGCTGCTCTGCCTTCACTGCCCAGGTTTCTGCATATGCAGAAGTAGTGGTTTATTTATTTATTTTTTATATTTGTTTACAGGGTAATGTCCAACTGGGCTGGGATCCCTTTTTCAGTGGAGGCCTGGGGAGAAAAACTCCACAATATACAAAACAATTTATGTACATAATGTAAAAATATCTAATAATTTACATGTGGAACTCAGAAGAAATTAAAAAAAATTTACAGATTGAATAAGAAAGTGAAAAGATAGTTAGCTTGTAACTAGATAAAGTTGTGAGAGAGTTTCAGTGAGTAGGATCCCTTGCCCAACATTTCCTAGAGTTTATAAACTCAAACACCTTGGATCAACTGGTCAACACCCCCCCCCACCAGAGGTGACAACATATTGGACCTGGTCATCACCAGCATGGGCAACCAGTGTTTCACACCGGAGGTCAAACCCTCGCAGGTTAGATCTGACCATAAACTAATCACTCTGGATATCCACATTCCGCCACCACCCCCGGTCAAAGAAACCACTGTGAAAAACTTTTCAAAAGCAAACTTCACGTTACATAAGACCAAGGTGGGAAGTTTCAAAGCCCCCATGGTAAAGGATAACGTGGTCCAAGCTGCAAAGTCCTTTACTAATGCACTCTACAGGCACCTACAAGAATGCATGGATCGTGCTATCCCAAACAAAACCAAGACTCACTACTCCAAGAAAAGGAAACTAGTCTGGTGGACCCCTGCCATAAACAAGTTATACAATAGAAGGAGGAAACTAGTACATAAAAGAGTAAAATCTCAAGAAGGGAAGACATCCCTGATCAGTATCAGCAAGAAACTATGTTCCCTCATAAAATCATCGAAAGCTAGCTCCGAAAGAAAAATTGCCATGAACTCCAAAGATAAAAACAAGGCATTCTTTAGGTATGTCAAGAATCTAAGTGTCAATTCTCAGATCTGCTCGGAGTTAGTGCAGAATGGCACAAAATACACTGAACCGACCGATATTACCAACATCATAGCAGACAGGTTCAGTGCAAACTTCACCCCCCCCTCTCACCCCCAAAAGGGCCCATAACTATACCAGAAGAATGTAGTGCTGCTGAAATCACAGACATTCAGGTTAAAACAGCCCTCTCCAAAGCCAAAAACACAGCATCAATGGGACCGGACAGTGTCCCAGGCTGCATCCTACATGAACTCAAAGATGAAATACCCCCCCCCCCCACCTAAACACACTGTTTAAACTCTGCCTCTCCACAGGTTACATGCCCACAGAGTGGCGCACAGCAATGGTTATTCCACTCCACAAAGGTGGAGCCAAAACAGACCCCGGGAACTATCGCACTATAAGCCTGACTAGCTTGGTCTGCAAAGCTATGGAGTGCATCATCATGGATCTCATTAACAGAGACATTGGAAACCTCCAAACACTGGACCCTACCCAGTTCGGCTTTAAGGGCATATCATGCCTCCTAAACTTGGTGGACTTCTTTGAGACAGTTACCAAGGCTACAAATGAGATGAGGGAAAGGTGATCCACACAGCCTACCTAGACCTTGCAAAGGTCTTCTACACCATTCCCCACTCGGGTATTATAGACAATCTCACCAGCCTGAACATAAATCCCTACGTCACGAGATGGGTTGTCAACTGGCTCACAGACAGAACCCACATGGTAAGAGTTGCGGGAGCTAGGTCTGACTCTAAAACGGTTACAAGTGGCGTTCCCCAAGGCTCAGTCCTAGGACACCTCCTGTTCAGCATATACTTCTCAGAGATACAGGCAAGCACAGGAGGACTATGGCTGACCAAGTTCGCGGATGACTGCAAACTAGGGGCTGTAATTGACTCTCTGGCCAACACAGACATCCTCCAAAGTGTTCTCACTGAGACAGATACCTGGTGTCAAAACCATGGCCTCAAGCTAAATGCCAAAAAGTGCATAGTCATCCCCTTTGGAAAAAACAAAGTACCCACAAACTACCACATATGTGGTAGCCACCTAAATACGGAAGACATAATAAGGGATCTGGGGACCCAAGTAGATAATAACCTCTCCTTTGATAATCATATTGCCAAAGTGGTTAGAAAATCCTTCTATGTGGCCCACCTAATCACAAAAGGGTTTGCATCCAGATCGAAAAAGGTCATTGGGCTCCTCTATGCATCACTCATCAGACCCATCATAGAGTACAATGTCCCATTTGAGATGTACCTTATAAGACACCGGCAACAATTGGAAAGACCACAGAAGTACCTCACCAAGAGGATCACTGGCCTCAAGCAGATGCCCTATGCAGCTCAACTGAAGAAACTCCAGCTGTACTCTGTTGCATACCACCTACTCAGAGGTGATCTCTGCCTGACATACAAGGCCATGTCCAACCCAAAATTGATGGATATGCTCCAAATAAAGAAAACCATATCCCCTCGAGCCACATTCTCCAGGGATCTAAACCTCACCACAACAATAAATAGGACTTGCTGGAGGGATAGATTCCTGTCCCAGAGACTTTCCATGCTCTGGAACAAGATTCCAATCTACATTAGGCAGAGCTCCTCACTAACCCTCTCCAAGAACAACCTTGATGAGTGGATGGGAAACAGAAAGTTTACCCCAGGGATCACTTCAGTGGCTCTGCTGGACAGAGGCACGGGGAACTAATCTAAGGGGGCAGTGAAAGCCAACACATTCCGGCTAGGCTTATAAATGCCTTCGGGCAGCTAGCCTAGTACCCACCTATGAACCTAGAAGAGGGTAGAAAAAAGAAATGCAAAAGTGGAAAGAAAGAAAGGTCTTTAGACCAGGGTAGACAGATATTAATGCAAAAAGAGAGAAAAAGATATAGTCTGTGTGTAGGAGAAAGTTGAAGCGGTGCTAAACATTAAAGTTATCCAGGAGAGCAACAGGGGGATATCCAGTTGTTTTTAAGGTGTTCTTTCAGTTTTAGTAGGAGGGAGTACTCTGTATGTTTAGTAGAAGGGAATTTCTATACTTAGCAATTTTGTTTGAATAGAGGGAGTCTCCATGGCTATTATGAGACTGTCATTTTAAGCAGGGGTCTGTTGGTGTACCTGAGGGATCTGCTGCTGACATGTAGTTGGACCAGGGTTGAAATTGCAGGGTAGTCTTTTTTGGGTTGTGAATAATTTTGTGGGTGAGGGTGAGTTGGTTTAATGTTAAGAGGTTTGGGAGTTCAAGCCAGTTTATTTGTTTTAGAGCAGTGCAATGATGAGCTTTGTGAGGGAGATTGGTGGAAAACCTAGCTATTTTGTTGTAGCAGGCTCAAGGTTTCGGAGGTCAGCTTTGCATAATTTGTTGAAATTTTGTGAGCAGTATGAAAGAATAGATAGAAGCTGAGATCTAGCAGTGGCTAGCCTGGCTGTTGGTGTTAGATAAGGTTTAACCCTATAGAGATCGCCGAGTTTAACATGGACTTTTTTGATTGTTTGGGTGGCTAGCCTGGCTGTTGGTGTTAGATAAGGTTTAACCCTATAGAGATCGCCGAGTTTAACATGGACTTTTTTGATTGTTTGGGATATATGGATGTCAAATGTTAGTCGGTCATCTATAGTAATACCTAGGAGCTTGGTCTGGTTTGTTGGCTCAATTTTAGTGCCATTTGTGGATAGAATAGAGAGCGGTGGAGAGTTGTTTTTGTTAGATTTGTTTGTGACTATAATTAACTTAGTCTTTTTAGGGTTAAGAATGAGTTGGTGGCTAGAAAGGAATGATTCAGTTTCCTGAAATGCTTTTTGCATCTTGTCTTGGAGTTCTTGGGAGAGGGGGCTGATACGATAAGGGTTGTGTCATCAGCATACTATATGATTGAGGCCATTTGGATTGCAGACATAGGGTTAATTGTAAAGATGATGAAAAGAATGAGCCCAGTGTGAACCCTTTGGGGTACACCAGTGTTAACAGTCAGTAGAGGGGCGAGAGTGTGTTCTCATCTAGTAGTCTGTTGCTGGTTTGATAGATAGCTGTGAAACCATATTATGGTTGATTGAGGTTATAAGTGGCAAGTTTTGTTAAGAATAGTTGGTGGGAGATGGTGTCGAGTTTTTGACATGTCCAGGAGAATTGCAGAGACTATCTGACCTTTGTTCATAAGGTGGTGAGTGTGTTTGTGAAAGCTATTAGGGCATGCTTGGTGTCTGCTAGAAGGTTATTTGATGTAAGGTGGTTTGGAGTTGTTGCTGAATACATTTCTGAAGGATCTTGGCTATGAGAGGGAGGATTGCTATGGGACGGTAGTTGGTGATTTCTCTAGAGGGGCCACCCTTGTGGAGGGGAGTGATGTGAGCTATTTTCCCGAGGTGGGACACACATTGTTTGGAGATGGAGTGATTGATTAGAATTGAGATAGGGTAGGCAATGGATGGGGCTGCAGTTTTTTAGGAACTCATTTGGTAGTTGGTTGGCAGCAAGGCAGCAGGGTTTTAGTTTGCTTAGAAGATTTTTTTATGTAGGATGTTTGAATAGATTTAAAAGAGAAGGATTCTGTTGTGCCAGATAACGGGGAGGGGATTGCGAGTGGTGTGTGTTGATGGCTTATTAGAAGGGTAGAGACAGAGTTAATGAAGTATAAGTTGAACTGTGTGGCTATGGGTTCAGGGGTATTTGTTGCAGAAGGAGATGGGGTGGAGGGTTTACCAGGCTTCAGGAGGTAGTTGATTGAGAACATTTTTCTGGGTTTTGAATGTGCCTTTTGTTGGGAGGATTGGAAGTAGGATTTTTTTTATCATGGTTTATTTATTTATTTTTTTTTTTTAGTTTGGTTTCCTAGTTGCTGGTAAGTAATAAGCATGGTTTTGTCTTTGGAGGATAAGTATAGGGCTCTGGCTTTGTCTTTTTCTTTAATTAGTAGTTTAGTATCAGGAGACAGCCATGGAAGCTGTTTTGCTTTGGTGCGTATTTTTCTGGTGGTGGAAAGGTGATTTAGGATTTCAAGAAATTTGTTGTTGGACTTCTACTGAAAGGTCCAGTTGTAGGTAATTTAAAGGTGACCAGTTGCAGTTTTGAAGTAATTGATTAAATCAGTCAGGGGAGAAATGTGTTTTGCTGCGGATGTATTTAAATGGAGTGTGGGTCTTGGGTTGAAGTTTTTTTCTTAGTAGAAATGTAGGAGTATAGTCACTAAGGCTAAAAGGTAGACAGCCGGATTGGTGACTCAGCTTTGGTTTATTAGTTAATATCCAGTCTACAGTTATTATTTGTTTTTTATTGTGTTTATCCATGCGAATGGGACAGTCTATAATTTGAGAGAAATTTAGAGAGGTTGATAAAATTAGTAGGACTGTCAGAGGAGCAGGAGAGCCAGTCCAGGTTAAAGTCTACTAAGATTACAGTTTCATGACTCAAAAAGGAGGAAGACCAGGAGAGGAGATGTTCTATGCTGTGGAGATTGTTCCAGGGGCAGATAGGCAGCAATATGGGCATTTATTTGCAGGTGGGTGATGATTTCTACATTGGGGATATCTGGTGATGTACAGTCTAGTTTTCCTACTTTTAGGGAGTCTTTAAAAAGGACTGCCACTGCACCGCCTCTTTTAATTAGTCTGTGTTGTCTAATTATATTATAACTGTTGCATGTAATTTCTGAGTCTTTGATGTGTGGTTTTAACCATGTTTCGGTAATGACTATTATGTCTGGAGAGTAGGTAGCCAGGATAGCATGAAACTCAGTGATTTTGCATAAAATGCTCCTTAGATTAAAGTTAGTTATTACTTGGTCAGAACCTGAAAACTTAGGCAGGGAGGACTGAAACCTGGAATTAGAGAGATCTTGGTTAGGAGAGTGTAGGTGGTATGGTAGAGCAGTGGGTAATACATATTTTGGGACTGGGTTGGGATGGATGTCCACATGAGTTGAGTAGAAGATGTTTTAGTTTGGAGATAGATGGAAACTGAGGTTGGGAGGGTGAGGTTGTGAGAGCTGTGTGCATTTGAGAGAGAATAAGAGGGAGGTTGGCATGAAGAAAAGTTGGAGGTTATGTCACTATAGTGTAGGAGTGGTTGTTAGTGAGTAGTGCGTGTTTGTGAGGGGGGTACTGGTTATATATTTCATATTTGTGGAGGTCTGAGGTAGTAAAGATTATGTAGAGAAGGCATGATAGGATGATGATGAAAGGACGTGTGAGATGGAGATTCAAGTTTGATGTAAGATTAGGGAAGTGGGGTTGTCTAAAGATTGTTGGGGAGAGATGGTAGATGGAGTCCTAAGGTAATAATGGGGTAGGGATGAAAAGGAGGTGGGGAAAAGGAAAAGAAATTAGGGAGTGTGGGATGGAAGAGTTGGTGGGGAGAAGGGAGAAGAAAGGAGGAAGTTGCGTAAGCAGGTAAGGGTGTGGCTATGAGACTATAAACCTAAGCAGGTAAGGGTGTGGCTGTGAGACTATAAACCTAAGGAAATTGGGTGGGAATGGGGGTAGGGTAGCAAAGCAGAGTGTGCCTGAACAGAGTGGGTTGGAACCCCACTGGGTGAAAGGATGGCAAGGAAGTGGGTGGGAATGTGGGTAGGGTAGGGAAGCAGAGTGTGCCTGAACAGAGTGGGTTGGAACCCCACTGGGTGAAAGGATGGCAAGGAAGAAAAAAGCAATCAGTTACTGCAGTCTGTGCAGGTAACCGCTGTTCGAGTTGTGGGAGTGAGTATATTGGGTTTGTTAGGCAAATGAAAAGTGTCAAGACTCTACAGCAAGGGAATAGTAGAGGGGATGGATTTAGTGGGTGTAGAGCACTCCCTACTGGGACTTGGGATTTACTGAAAGCTGTTGGCAACAGCAAAAATTGATTTAACATAGGAGAACAAAAGAGAAGATTTTATATGACGTATAGTGATCCTTATTGGGAAAATATACGGAAAAAACTGTAGGTTAGGGAAGATGGAAAAGTTTGGGTGCAGAGTTGTAGTGTATTGGGGATGGAGAAAGAAGTCACTGCCAGTAAGCCTGTTTGGTGTGCAAGCCACAGAAACAGCTTTACACTCATGAGACTCAGAATTTTAAAAATGCCTGCTTGGTACTATTAAATACAGAATTATGTAAAAAATAACATACATAGCACTGATAGCGTTATTGCAAGTTTTGAATTGCTGAGGCCGTTGACTATTGGGGCTGTTTGCACTTCTGTTTCTTGAGGGAGCAGAGAAAGCCACAGAAATGGTCAGAGTGGTAGTGGCTGGCATACCAAAAAAAAAAACAGTGGTCACTAGTAAGGGAAAGAGTGAGTGTACTGGTTTCAGTACTGTTTGTGCACCCTTCATTTCAAATCTGTGTATCAACATTATGCCTTTGTCTAGTGTGTGTGCGTGTAAACTGTGTACATATGCAGAGTAATAAGTCATAAATTATATGTCACCAACCATAGCCATCACCCTTTAAAGGAAAACTCCACCTTCTCCTACAGGGTAACTCAACTCTTAGGTTGCTTTTCTTCCTATAATATGATTCCAGTACTGTGTCGGTGCTTGAAACCTGCTTGTACTTTATAAACTTTTCATTTCCTCACTGGTATCAAAGGAAGGGAATGACCACCCACTTTTTTTAAGTTTAACTT
>NC_056744.1:1662551858-1662594358 GCF_019279795.1 Protopterus annectens | reverse complement strand
TTGAAGAAAAATAAGATCATGTTGATATGTCAAGCCCCTTTGACAGCCACTTTTCAGAAAACATTTAAAATTCTGTACTGAGCAGTCAGACTGATATTGATTCATTAAATAACTCAGAAAACAGATACTGAAAAATACATCTTTTTAGTTCTAAGGTTGAGTTTTCTTTTAAAAACTTAAAACTTTACCCCTTTTTAAAATGACCTGTTGTCATAGTGTTTAAAACTTGTATATTAAATTAAATAACATCAACTACACACTTATAAATGCACAAATATGATATTAATCGTCTCAGTATGTAACTGTATACCAACTTGTACGATATTTGTATGGAAAACTGTTGTAATAATGTCCACCATCCTCCTTTTAAGGCACTCCTGAACCTAATACAGTTATTTAAACCAGAGACCCTTTATCCAATAATAAGCTGCTACTTTAGTTTATTATACTTTAAATCTGTATCATAGTCACCACCCTTGGGCCCCAGAGAATAAAAACTTATTGTATATTTGGCATGCTATAATTTGCCTGCCATTACATTGTTTGAAGTATTTGTATTCCTTAGAGATGCTCCTATATACATTGGCATAACTTTCTTTAACTTTGCCACACTGTGCCATAGCCAGAGTGTCCTCAGTATAAACCAGCATAGTTCTAATATAATTAAAATATTCATTGGTACCATACATGTAGACCAAATGACTAAAAAACACCACATGGCCCTCATGTAATAATTACACACATCACATCTGCAAGTCTCTCTAATTGCATTGTTCTATAAATAATATTCTTGAAAATTATATAGGGATTCTGCTTTAACAGTATATTTAAATTGAGCACACTCATACCTGTAAATGTGGGTTTATTTAGTACAACTTTATAAAAATTGTGGTTGCTTATTAAAATCTGTATCGTCAGTAATGATGATGATTTTGATACCATAACTATCAGGACTGCAGGTAATCTTCATTTTTCTTTAACATTGTAACCTGTGTTGCAACTATCATCTCCTGCAATAGGTTGATAGGTAGGTACTAGGCTATCAACCTATTTACCTATCGGCCCTAGACCCTATACAAGCCCAGCCAAAAAGGTACCCTTGCTTTTGCCACCCAAGCAAATTATTTTCCTGTGCCACTGTTGAGCAGAGCCACAGAGGTGATCCCCAGGGTGAATTTCCTATTTCCCATCCAAGCATCAAGATTTTTCTTAGAGTGCTAATGAGGAGCTTTGTTTGATATAGATAGGTAGTTTATTCCAGAGTATGGGAAGTCTCTGGGACAGGAATCTATCCCTCCAGCATGTTCTGTTTATTGTGGTGACAAGGTTTAGGTCACTAGCATGTGTAGCTCAGAGGGATTTGGATTTCTTTAAGTGGCGCATGTCCATCAGCTCTGGGTTTGACATAGCTTTGTATGTTAGGCAGAGATCACCTCTGAGTAGGCGATATGCGACGGACTAAAGCTGGAGTTTTTTGAGACGGTCTATGTAGGGCATCTGTTTGAGGCCGGTAATCCTCTTTGTGAGGTATTTCTGTGGCCTTTCCAGTTGTTGTAGATGTCTTGTGAGGTACATACCAAAAGGGGCATTGTACTCTATAATGGGTCTAATGAGTGATGAGTAGAGGGGAACAATTACCTCTTTTTTTCTGGATGAGAAACCTTTTGTGATGAGGTGTGCTTATCAAAGGAGCGACTACTGTCCACCTGTGTCCCAAGGTCTCATCACACTTTTGGTGTTAAGTATACTACTGCCTATGTTGTAGTTCATGGGTACAGAGTTTTTACCAAAGGGGATGACAATGCACTTTTTGGCATTGAGCTTGAGGCCATGGCTTTGACACCAGGCATCTGTCTCAGTGAGGCCCGTTTGTAAGACATCCACATCGGTAGGAGTTTCAGTTATGGCCCCTAGTTTGCAGTCATCTGTGAACTTCGTTAGCCAAAGACCTTCTGTATTAGCTTGTAGTTCAGAGACATAGATACCAAACAGGAGAGGACTCGGGACTGAATCCTGTGGAACTCCACGTGTCACTGGTCTGAAGTCAGATTTGGAGTCTACTACTTTCACAGTGTGGGTTCTGTCAGTGAGCCAGTTGGCAACCCATCTTGTGACATAGGGATTTATACCTAGTTTAGTGAGTTTATCTATAATTCCAGGGTGGGGGATGGTGTCGAAAGCCTTGGCAAGATCTAGATAAGGCTGTGTGAACCACCTTACCCTCGTCTACGGCTTTGGTGACTGCTTCAAAGAAGTCTGTCAGGTTTAGGAGACATGATCTGCCCTTTACAAACCTGAACTGGGTGGGGTCCACAGTTTGGAGATTACCAATGTCTTTGTTTATAAGTTCCATGATGATACGTTCTATGGCCTTGCAGACCAGGCTCATCAGGCTAATGGGGTGGTAGTTCCCAGGGTCTCTGGTGGCTCCTCCTAGTGGAGTGGGATAACAGTCACAGAGCGCCATTCAGCGGGCACAAAGCCTGAGATGAGGCTATGATTGAGCATGGTACTTAGGTGGGGTACCAGTTCATTCTGTAGTTCATGTAGAACGCAGCCTGGGATGTTATCTGGTCCCATGGATGCTGTGCTCTTTGCTTTGGAGAGTGTGGTTTTTACCTGTGCAGCCGTGATTACAGGAACTTTGCATTCTTCTGGTATAGAGATGGGCCCTTTAAGGGTGAGAGGCTGGTAAAGTTAGCACTGAACCTATCTGTCAGGATGTTGGCAATATCAGTTGGTTCTGTATATTTAGTGTCATTGTGCTGATCTGAGTGTTGCCATTGAGATTCTTGACATAGCTATAGAATGCTTTGTGATTCTTTAGAATCAGTGTCGATTTTTGTTTTCGAAACTAACTTTGGAGGATTTTATCAGGGATCACAGCTTCTTACTGAGGCTGACCAGGGAGCTCCTCCACTCATGGGATTTTACTCTCTTTTGCAACAGTTTCTTCCTTCTGTTGTACAGTTTGTTTATGGCAGGGGACCACCAGATTGGCTTCCTTTTTTTTTGGAGGATACTGTCTTAGTTCTGTTTGGGATAGCACAATCCATGCACTCGTAGTGCTTATAAAGTGCAATTAGTCGTAACTGTATTGTCCATCTGCATGAGTGTCATGAAGTTCACCACTTCTGTCTTAAGATGCATGAAGTTGGCTTTGGAGAAATGTTTTACCGTGGTTTCCTTAATGGGGGGGGGGGGGTTGGGGGCAGGATGTGGATATCTAGGGTGATTAGCTTATGGTCGGATCGGACCAATGAGGCGTTTACTTCAGGTGTGGAACACTGGTCACTCATGTTGGTAATGACTAGATCTAGGATATTGTTGCCCCTGGTGGGGGTGTGGATAAGTTGATCTGGGGCATTGGAGTTTATGAGTTCCAGAAAGCGTTCAGTGAAGGAGTTGGTACATGAGTAGTTTTCCCAGTAAATGTAGTTGAAATCGCCCATTATTAGGGTGTTTGGTTGAACCCTAATATTTTCCAGTACATCAAGAAAGGAGGAGTGGGAATCCTGGGGCGTGGTGGGGGATCTGTAGCAAGCTACAATTTGGATTGCAGTTTTGCCCAGAGTTAGTTACACTTGGATAACCTTGGATGCATTATGCTAAGCAACTAGCCTGGAGGTGTGGATATCCTTAATGAATATGGACACACCTCCGCCTTTGGTGTTCCGGTCCAGGTTACATGGCCAAAAAGTGTGGTATGAGTTATAGCCTGGTAGTGCAGAGGTGCTCCCTGGAGCCTTGAACCAGGTCTCAGTCACTGCACAGATATCGATGTTCTCCATTTTAAGGCACATTTCTTTATTTCCTTTCTTCATCTGTTTTATTCACTAAGTCTCAGTGTAGCATCCCTGCAGTTGCACTGGGCTCAAATACAGACCTGGTTCAGACCTTTGGGGATGTTTTCTTTTGGGGTTGCTAATGTGTCAGTGTCCTGATTGTTCACTGGTGTGGGGCAAAGTCAGTCTTCCATCCCTGTTTTGTTCAAAGGGCTGACCTTTTACCCTTGAGGAATGCAAAACTAGTCAGACATTTCCCTGGAATGCTGTTGCCTGTATATTAATTTTGGGATCTGGCTTCAGCTTTCATTTAGCCCACCAAAGGCTGGGTGGTAGGCAGTTGTTAGTTTACTGATATTGGGGGGAATTCAGTAAAGCCTACGTGGAGTGATTTTCTGTGTAGGCATAGTGGCACGGAGCTTACATGGAAGTAAGTAGCAGTGAAATTCAGTTAACAGAGCAGATGAGCATGCACGAGTGTGGGGACACGAAAGTGTCCGTAGCATGCAAATCCCCTTATAAGCAGGTGAATTGCATGCAAATGAGGATTCTGGAGTGACCCAGCAAGCAGAGAGGCAGTCGTGCAGATCCTGTGTTGGTGTCAGAAGAGTAAAAGGAAACTTTCCATGTAAAAAACATTAAAAATGGAACAGAGGGCTATAAAAGCCCATTTAGAAGGTCAGAAGTTGCACAGTAGGCACAGGTTTGTGCAAAACTATACCCTGTGTGTCCAAAAAATGCAAACTGATGTAATAAATTAATTTTTTTAATGCCCATATTACTTTTGTGCAACACGCAGCAGCATGCAAACATGCCGTTATGCAAAAAAAAAAAAAAGTTTAAAAAACAAAAATAAAACGTATGAGAATAATGCATTATAGGGTCCTGCCTGGAGTATGTACAATGGTAGATTTCAGGGGTTGCTAAAGAGGCATACCCTGGAGTAGTGAAGTATCCAGGTTGTGTGCACGGATCTGTATGTAAATGAGCTGGGGATACTGAATAGCAAAAATGGGCCACTGTGTCCGCAGAAAAAAACTGTGTAGCCCTGGAACCATGTTGGTGTCTACAGAAGAGCTAGCTGACATCAAAAGGGGGGGTGTCACTATCTGTTTAAACGGATTGGAGTTCAGCGGCTCCTGTTTAGAAAAAAACTGTGTAGCCCTGGAACCATGTTGGTGTCTACAGAAGAGCTAGCTGACATCAAAAGGGGGGGTGTCACTATCTGTTTAAACGGATTGGAGTTCAGCGGCTCCTGTTTAGCTGAGTGGCACCCTGCGCAATCAGGGGTGTGTGTCCAGTGCTGCTAAGCTTTGTTTAGTTGCACGGTGCATGTTTTAGCTTGTTTGAGCTATGCATGGGGGTATGTCCAGACTGCCGAGCAGCGTTTATAATAGCACTGCGGGTTTGCACACTGCCATGGAGCAGCATTTAGCAGTGAGGGCATTTAAAAAAAGATAAGAGAAATTACCTGGGAAAGCCAATCGTGTATAAATTACTGATAACCCCTGTTTCATTTACACTGGACCATTCAAACTCCTCAATGATAGAATACTTTGTAGTAATCCAATTACACAGGCTGCATCTGCAGCAGAGCACTGTAAAGTATGCATACACCCTACAAACTGATTTTTCCCCCATACTCTGCACTATTGGAGTATAGACTTGGGAATTTTAACTGAGACAATGCTACGGGCTGCTGCTTCTCTGCTATATCTGTATGTGCTAGAGGCTGAGGTCACTGATGATGCTGCTGCTGACAGTAGGCCTAGACTGAGAAGGAGATGAGTGTTCAGGCCTAGGGTAATCTTTTAGGAGCTACATGAGCTGTAGATTATAGAGCACTATAAGGTGGACAGGGACATACTACAAGAATTCACAGAGCTCTGCCGCCCTCAACTCCCGCTCCAAGCCAACAGAGGCGAACCCATTCCAGTGGAAACAAAGGTATGTGGAGTCCTTAGAATACTAGCTACTGGTACTTTTCAAGGACCAGCTGGGGATAGGATGGGGGTCTCACAGGCATGCATCCAGGGTACTCCACTAATTCTTGGATGACATGCTACCACAAGCCAGTAAGCACATTTATTTACCTTGCATCCCTGAGGAGAGGGCCAGCAGTATGCATCTCTTCTACTGTGTGGCACACTACCCTGAGGTACTGAGCGCCATAGATGGCACTCATGTACACATTAAAGCACCACCCAGTGAGGAGGGTAGAGTCTACAGCAACCACAAGGGGTATCACTCCATCAACTGCCAGGTCATGTGCAATGCCCTGGACATGATCATGAATGTGTGTGCCAGCAGCCCTGGAAGTTATCACAACTCCCATATCTGGCACGCATCACAGCTGTACCAGATGATTGCCAGGGGAACATCCCCTATGGCTATCTACTGGGGGATGGTGGCTATGCACTGGAACTGTGGATGATGACACCCATCAGTAATGCACACACACCAACCGAAGAATGCCATAATGAGGCACACACACAAACTAGGAACATCATAGAGCATGTGTTTGGACTGCTCATGTCACAGTTCTGATGCCTTGATATACCTGGTGGAGCATTGCAATACTCTGCTAACAGTATGTGTTATGCTACACAGTATGATCCTGCAGAAACGGCTATGGCAGGCTCATCACAGGGAAAGGACATACAGCCCACCAACCAGTGCCAGGGTCCCCACAGCCACACCCACAGGGGGACTCTGAGGAGGAACACTCTGAGCCTGTTCCTGTAGCCAGACATAGGCGTGCCCAGAGGCAACGCATAGCACATGCACTGACAACCTAGTGTCCTAGGGACTGACACCTTATTTTGACTCACATACAGAGTAAAAAGGATGCCAGCTCATACCACACAACCTGTACCTTACCATGTATTGGCTGTGTACTGTGTGCATCAGAGTCCGCCCTGAAGCACTGTTAATCTTAACTGCTGTGTTTACATGGTAAGTCGCTCTCCTTTTAGAACAAATGTATGAGGTACTAGACTGTTAGCATATGTATGGACCTCCTGCATGTATGCAAGGGAATAGAGTGGCTACTGGGCGACTTGCAGACAACTAACAGCTATGTTGGACACAAGGTATTCTGTACAATACTGGCTGCCCCATAATATGCAGTAGGCCACAAAGCAGCAAATCCGTATGCAAGGGAAATGCCAAACAGAGGGGTCATAGGACAGATGTGCAACTGTCAATGCTAGAGTCCCCTACCCCCAACACTGCCATGTTCCAATACAACTGCAGTAACAGTATGTTTGCAGGGATATAGCAGCAGACCACACATTCCCAGGGCTGTCCCAGGCAACCTGGATCCATGTTCTATTCCTACAATATGCAAGAATCAAAGTCTATATGTCTGTCTGCTGTTGATAGTGTGAGGAGTTAAACCTCACATTTGGGTGGCTGTTGTGGCTCAGTAGGCTAAGTACATTAGCATGGTAGATGTTTTTCATGGTTCGAGCCTGGCTGCACCTACAACTTTTGCATGTGAGGTACTCCTATGGTAGGAGTCCCACGTATGTCGCAGTTTATTACTGCAAGAAAGCTGGACAAAGCCTGAGACAATGGAGGGACAGAGGGCCAAACCTGCAGACGTTATACATGCTCTGAGTAACCTAGAAGATAACTAGTATAACAGCAGGTTGTAACAAGTCAGAGTAGCAGTATATTATATTTATAAATAGATAGATATATGGCTACATAAAGGTGTAGAGTGATGTACACCCTCCACATATATCTGTATAACACAGTTACATAATGCACACACACACACAGCTGCATCTAAGTTGACATCCCTGTGCTATATCTCTGATGGTAAAAGACCACAGCCGCATAGTGACATAATTCACTCAACAGCAAACCCTGTGCCTGTGGAATGTCACCCTGTAAACAGACAGTGGTGGGCAGGTGGTGTAATGTGTAATGGCTGCAACGCAGGTAACCGGTGGTGCGTGCAGTTAGCACTGTGAGCTGTAGTGTGTAATAGTAGGTAGGTAGGGGTTCTAATCCCACATCAGCCACTGTGTGTGTATATGTGTGAATGTGTGTGCACGTGTGGGCGCTTGTGTGTGTGTGTGTGTGTGTGTGTGTGTGTGTGTGTGTGTGTGTGTGTGTGTGGATATTTCCCTTACAGCAGTACAGACATGCCCATCAGGCCTATGTCTGAGCAATGGTCAATCATTTTATGGCCCTGTGACGACCATCCCCCTCAACATTGGCCTCCTTTACAAGGCCTGCTGATGTCATTCACCTTAACAGCACTAGCTGACACACTCAACACAGACAGATAAGCTCTGTGGTGAATGTGATAAGTACTTAATGCTATAATTTAAACTAATAGATAGGGGTTCTACTCTCAGTAAGGGCAACTCTGTGAGTTTTTGAGTAACTATATCCCCTGGCAGTAGTGTGCCTGTCTCACCTATCTGTGTGCAATGGTTATTCATTTTAAAGCCCTGTGACTAGCTGCTGGCCCTAAATAGCCCGCCTCTACCTAGGCATAAATGTTCTTTGCCACCACCTAAATTTGTAAATACAGAACACCCAGGTGACATGTATCAAGGGAAGCATGCCTCATCACAGGGTATGCATGCAGGAATAAGCTTCCCCCCATTGTCCCTGATGCACGGTCCTACACATTTGCACCTAGGTAACCACACACATATACAGCCGTACCTTACTGATTTCATATTTCCGCTGTGCTGTGCTGCCATGCCATCCTGAGCCATTGTATTGCCACCAAGTCTCCGCAGCATAGCCACTCAGACCCCTGGAACAGAAGCATACAATGACACCTGTCATTTTGCAACACAACCGCCAATCTAACATCATGCAGCAAAGGTACAAACACTTTGATGTGTACTTATGACACATGCCAGCATACAACACCTATCATGGCATTACACTACCATAATACATAACGTCATAATGTACTGTAGTCACCCTGTACATCAGACACATCTTTACTTGTCCCTGCACTGATGGTATGGATGGCAGGGATGTGGCACAGGTATCATCATATGCACATGGTGTGGTGTGTGGGTGCCAGAGGCCTATTCTGTGCCAAACAGTTGACATTGTAAGAGTCAGGAAGGGGTGCTGGTCAGCTGAGCCATGGAGAGATGTCATGTGTGTCTTTTGGTAACCTGCATGTGATAGTGATGTTTGTGTGCATGTACACAGTCAAGCCAGGTTCTAGCCCTACACGTGGGTATGTTGGACAGCTGTGGACCGTACATGGCAGAGTGGACAGTTCACCGGCTCTGGCCACGAAAATGGGAACTGACTCTGCTAGGAGTAGCACTGGCACCACCATGTCCAGGGTCAGATGCAGTTACTGACTGGTGTTTGCCAGACCCATGTTCCTCACGGGACTGCCCAGGACTGGCCTACCATGTTGTGGTGTGGACAGCACATTCCGTGCTGTGGTGCTGGAGGTACTGCCACTACAGGAGGGTGAGTGTGCATAGCCACATGGATTCTCAGCAGATGTAGTTGCTGACCTACATTCATGTGTCTGATGCCCTACTCTCACCAGATGTTCCAGCACAGACAAGGTGCAGTCAAGAACTGGCAATGTCTCACCCCAACATCTGTCCACTATGTCAGTGAAACAATCCATGGCATCACCAGTGTGGTGGAGGGAGTTATGGATGTCAGACTGTGCTGCACCCATGATCCTAAGCATCCATCTGGATTTGCATTCGGAACATGCCTGTGCCTCCATTTATGGACTGAACCATGCATCGAGTGACCCAAGATGTGATACCTGTGGCAGGTGGATGGGCAGCAGTCCTCCTTCAAGCACCCCTGTCAAGCTGCCTGTGTGGTACCTCACCAGCTCTCTGGCTATGGCTAATGTCTACATTCACTGATGCCATTGTTACCACACTGTCCTATTTGATGCCACCACACTCTGTCCAATATCTGTGGCCGCAGGGAAATGGGTATGTATGGGCAATACTGACTGTGTGCGAGGACACTGGGGGTAGAAGTGGGATGTCAACCCATGGGACAGATTCAGCCCCCAACAACCCCACCTGTGCCTCACTATGGCCACCATCATCATCATAGTCCAATGAGACACTGACATCAGGTTGTGAGGCGGACACATTCCAACCCTCATGGTCACCTGTGAGGAGGAAAACAGAATAAGTACATTACTACCTGCACTATTATGTTTGGTCACACACACACACACACACACACACACACACACACACACACACACACACACACACACACCACACTTATAGTTGGGGAGCCACAACTGCATTACACATGCATCTTATGTCTGATCCCATGCATAACACACAAGCAGACTACAATATACAAAGAGAAGACTGGCTGTTTATAACATGCACTACAGCTATGTCTGGTTAATGTTGCTACTACTATACACCTGTGAGATAAGCATATGTCAGGGTATGTGATAGACCTGCACCTAAGACACAGTGCACCCATCTTGAGCATACTATTGCCCTTTTCTCAAAAATAAGTGCAACTGTGTTACTGCTCCTGGAAATACAGAAATGATCACCAATTCAGTGCACTTCCATCAACCCATCTGAAACCGAACATACAAGTATTGTACTCTGGCTAAGCATATCAGTGGTGTATAGGGCAAAAACGCGCCCCTAACATTTTTAAGGTATATATGATCCATCAAACAACAGTATCACACTTCCTGGGTACAGGACCTTGGACTCTGGCCACAGCACACATACCTAAGGAAATGTGAGGGAGAGGTATTGTCAGCAATACCAAATGTGGCATTGTTACAGGATAATATGTGCATATGTCAGTGTACTTTAGGCAATGTGATACTGCCTACATTGCTGACATTCTGAGTATGTGTGCAGAACTGTGCGTTAAAACCAAACCCTCCCAATGTAGCTAGACTTGACACCCGTGTACTAGTATGCAGAGGCTGCCACAATGACTGATACAGTATTACAGTGATGAACACAGGCAGCTTACCTGGATGGTCTTTGCTGTGGATGCTGTGGTACCCACCTCCATGATGTATGGGGTGATCGATGCTTGGGAGCTGGTCACTGATCCCAAGTTCGGCAGGAATTCCTCTGTGGCTGAGAGTCGTTGTTGTGCAGCAGGGCCTCCACCAGTGGCAGCACGGCCCCTGGTCACAGTAGCAGCCCTTGGCTGTGCAGCATTGACCATGTCTGTTGCCCCCTGTCAGACCAGCTTGTGTGTTCTTTCCCATAGCCCTACTTGGTTGACAGCTGTGATGAGGTCAGCCCACAGTGCTGTACATTGTTCATGATGCCGGCGACCCCTAGAGCAGAATGTTAGGATGCAGCCTGAGCCCATCCAGGATAACATTATATCCAACATCTGAAAATGGCAGGTGCCTCTGTTGATACATCCTTTCTGAAAAGCAAGCAGAGGGGAACACATCACAGGACCAGATACATTGCTGTCCACTATGTACAGACCCTGCACATCCAAATTTGCCTGCACTATCCATTGGTCCCTCCCATGTTATACCCGAAGTCTATCAATGCACTATGTATGTAGATATCAGCAACATAGTAGCAATACTGGTTATGTCCCTTTGTGCCGTGACAGAGTATGCTGTATGTCTCCACACCCATCAACGCCATCCATCTACTGTTGTGTGTCATTTATGGGCAACATCCCAGTGCTATGTCATACAGTCATTGTCAGAAACATTGGTGTGTGTTAGTACAAGTATATGGGGACAGTCCAGCAATATCACTGTGCCACAATGACAGCAATGCAAACCTGCTGTAGGTTATCTTCCCTGTAGGTGTTGTACCTCCCCAGTACACAGATGTTTGCAGAATGTTTGTGTGCCTGCTATATGTGGTTCTTTCGCCACAAACTTGTGGATGTCTGGCAAATGGGTGGACAATAATTGATGGTTGTTCTCAGAATGTAGAGAATCTGGGTGTCACATGCCAGAACCCTCAGAAAGCAGTTGTGCTACAGTAATATATGTTACTGTATTCATAGTCTTCCTCTGTATGACCAATATGTACACTCTGTCACTGAGGGTTGGGCCTGTGTCCCCCCACTAATAATGGCTATGACCTGAATCCCTGCTGTAGGGGGTTGCCAGGTATGCTAGCCATAGCTCTCAAATGATGAGATACGAATGTTGACAATACAGTGATCTAAGCAGAGTACATCAGGGACAGTCAGGGACACATTTACAGTGTCTGAACTATACCTATGTGATATTCACAGAGTGGCTGAAAGGCAGTACATCATGTGACATGACAGCTGTGTTCACCCTTACTTACTGTCAATGTGTCTAACGCATAATCCAGTGGCATTCATACAGGAGCTGACCATTGTAGGAGGGAGTGAGATGGCTACAGCTGTGAGTTAAGTCACAGCAGGCACAGGTGAGAGGCATGCCTGTAGCTGTTGGACAGCAGAGTATCACCAATATGTCATCCCCAGAGAAGTTCTACAGGCCTACTGTTGTAATCCCTATTCCCCATAACTGTATCCCCCCATCTACATTCCATTATATGGGGACTTTTATTACATACCTGGCGAGTGATTTAATCCTTTTGTGAACATATACTCAAGACAAATGCTTCCTAAATTGCACTCTGTCTTGGTAAAGCAAGTTACAGATGTGTTCTCCATAGGCAGTGGCATGCCTTTTGTAGGTAATGCTCATTAATAGGTAATTGCCTGTGCAGCAATCCATGGCTCAGGTTTGCTAATTGCATCAAGAACAGCTGGGTTGCACTTTCATAGTTTCATGGCACAACAGTGCAATATTTAAGACCTTCATGTAGGCCTTTGCCCCTTTCTTAGTCTTTGAGATGGACATTACTCAGGTGTGGAGACTACAGCATCACAGAGGGTAGGTACAAATACTGTTGACTGTTGAGATTTGTGAGGTATGTCCACAGTTTTGATGATGTGTTTGGCCATTGTCAAATGACTTTCTGATTATGTGGCAGTTCAGTGTTAAACAATGTGGGTTGAGGTCAGTAAGAGTGAAGAGACCCGAGTGTCAGATATCCTAGCAGTAGCTGCTGGTCTATCAGCTTTGTATGTTTCAAGGCGCAGACACTGACACATGTCACTGTCGCTTGGCCTTTGCCCTCCCACCTCTTTATGTATGGGTGTTGTGTGGATCCCTTGTTCTCGGGGGTTGTGAGGTATGATAGGTCTATAGCAGGTAGTTTAACATACAGCTGCATATGTTGCAGGCTGCAGGTGCTGCTTCTTGCCTAGGACTCGTAGAGGGAGGTGTGAATACTTTGGTGGACAGCCAGCTGTATGGGTCACTGAGGGAGCAGCGTCAGCTCTGTCATTATGGCAGGTTCATAAGTTCGTAGGTTGGCACTAGGCTATCGGCTCTAGGGCCTATACAAGCTTAGCCATAACAATTCCCTGGCTATTTCTTCCCACAGTATTTGCTTCCCTGGCAGAGCCAGGGTGAGGGTACTACAGTCCAGTCCAGAGGCATGTGCTTAAGGTACATCTGTTAGGTAACACTGCCAGTCAGAGAGTAGTAAGCAACATATAGGTAGGCGATATGAATATGTGCATTGTGTCCCTACCTACAGGCCTTTGACGTGCAAACATGGGTAGCAGTTAATTCAGTAGCAGCAACTTGTTTTGATTAAAATTGCAGGACTGCATCATTTTTTGCTCTATTCACAAGAATGTAAATTAAGTGCAACTCACTGGATTTGAATCCAGGGTTGTGGGTGGCAAAATGTACTGCAAATGCAAGGCATTTAACAGACTGAGCTACTGACTCAGTGCTGCAGCAGGTGTATTTGCAAGATATATGTGCATGCACACAGTCTGTGACACAGGATTTGCCTGAACATGTTTTATGATAGGTTTGACATGTGACACTCAAATGTCTGTCATGATCTTCTAACCTCAATTTGTAATGACATGCCAGCACTGTAGCAGACAGAGATGTTTCTGTGAAACCATGTCAAAACTAGGGGATTAGTGTCTGCATCACAGTCCCAAGAACACTGCCAGTTTTCCCATTATATGTACTTGCAGTGTGTCGGTGGCAATCAGGATATGCCGGTGGAAATACCTGTTTTAATTCAAAACTGAGTGGCTTAGTGGGCTAATGCACTGCACTGTAGATGACAGGGACCCAGGTTCGAGATTTGGCATGGGTGACTATTTTGCAGATGTGCCTAACACTGCCAGAAACACAGAAAATGCACTTTTAAGTGGGTTTGCTTGCCACACCGCTAAGCTCCACTTAAACCCACACTAAAAATAAAAACAGAAAAGAAAAAAGGGGTGATAGGAAAGTGGTGAAATGGGAACCAGCAGGGGGAAAAACATACTGAAAGGCAGGTAGGGATGTGCAGGAAGGGTGTAGGAAAGGAGCATTGCTCTCCATTTCTTGTACAGCAACAGCTGTGCATTTTTACAGATTTCGTACATGAAATTTGGACCCTCAAACTCCAGAGTGAGGGGTGAGGACAACAGAAATGTGTTGTCAAGCGAGTAGGACCTAATTTGTGGTGTTCAGTGGACATGTGTGTGAAATGGAAAGCTATGCATGGGGAGACTTTTTTTTTGGGACAGGTGCCCTTTTTTTAATGAGAGTGGAATGCTGGGGAAGGGATATAGGTACGTGTGGGGAAGTAGGTTGGGTAGGAGAGGCTGCATTTGCAGACAGACAAGACAGCATACAGAGGTGGTGTGTGACACTGGTGGGGTAAACACCTTGGATGGGGAGGGTGTTGTAGAATCAGAGAGCCATGTACCCTCAGGAGGCAGCAGTGTGACTGAGCTCCCCACCCATGGGCAGTCAATACTGCTCCTTCACTGCCCCGAAGGTAGCTGTGCTGGAGGCTGGGTGCCGGGGCCACCTTGCCCCTCCAGGTTGATGAGTCTGCCTTCAATCTGGCACAAGCGATTTTCATACCCATGATGAACAGTCTTGCACACCATCACCAGTAGCTGATCCTGGGTGACAGCACACTCCTCTCTGCCCACTCCTAGGAGGGGATGGGCCCCATCTTCTGAGGTGGTTCCACCTGTAGTTGGTGCAGGGCCAGCAGAGGGGCACCACTGGCTTGGGTCCCAGACATGCTGGGACCTGGTGCCACTGCCGGCTGAGATAGGGTAGGCAGATCACCAGGAACTGGCCTACCCAGTCGAGCTGTGGTGTTGAGGTATTTGTGTGTATAGTTTAGTAATGAAAATAAAATTTGGTTAGTTATAACAGCATGCTAGAACATTGCAAATAACCCAGTAACATAACATTGCATAGTATATGGAATATAACAGTAAGTGAGTTAATAGTCAGTATAGTAACAGCATGCCAGTAACAGTTATGGCATAAGGCCAACAACATAGGTAATTCAACAAGAAATGTTAGTATACAACCATTGTAATACATAGCAATAATAAACGCAAGGCCCAACATAATGTTTAGAGAACGACATATGTTAATAGTAAACCATAACCGGTATATAACGATAATAAAGTATGATGAAGATAAGGGGTGGGGTGGGGGGAAATACAGTCCATTAATACCAGTATAGGCTGTATAGTTTGCAACAGTACTGTTATATACTCTACAGGTCTGCCCTCCTTTTATATATAACAGTGCCCTGTAGCACATGCATACCTCTCAAGCTATCTGCATGGGACAGTATGGACCAAGCTGTAACGCTTACTGGTGCACAACTATAGCGGAGTATTACATGTTAGGTGGACCTATATGACTACCAAGGTGTACTGTGGACTGATGTAGTGTGACTTTGCAATTGACATAGTTATGTCAATGATGGATCTGTGATGGAGGGATTAGGCAACAGTGATCACAGTCTGACAACGTGACACTTGAGCAAGATGTATCGTGCACAGTACAGACAGTATATGACTGTCATGCTGTCCTTGGCAGACATAGGGTCAGACCATCAGCAAACATTCAGACGCACCAGGCATATAGCCATGACAAGATTACACATTTTATTTATTGTATTATCTTTTATTAGTATTGTACTTATTGCCTTTATTTTATAACGTCTTATCACATTCCTAAGCAATGCTGTTAACACTTTTACATCTGAACACACAAATTATTAACCTATAATAAGGGCTATTGCACCCATTTACCTCTAATTCCTGTGGGGAGAACATCTATTAACAATACATGACTGATTCTATAATATTTATTAGTGCTTGTCACTGGATTCGAACCCTGGTCTGTGTGTGACAAAATGTACATGAGACACTGCATTTAGCAAACTGAGCTACTGAGCCACTGCTACATATTGACTGACTGATGTTTGCCTCAAGCTCACCTGGAAGGAAAATATGACCTGGTAAACACATATGCATGAGATTCATGCATGCTAGAGATACCAGGTAAACTGTACATTAATTCATACAATGCAGGTGTACACAATAAACCCCTTGTGGATGGAAATATCTGTGACCTATACATACCATATCTGAGTGTTGGGTTGACTACCTGCCCCTTATACAGTTAAAGATGGTATGTTTGCCATCTACAGCTATTACAGTTTCATACTTGCCTGCAGCACCATACCTCAGAACAGGAATGCATATAGCTGATGTACACAGTATACCTTGGGTGTTCCTGGTATTGCTTCAGATCTTAGTGCAGAACAAATATCAAAATGCATGTGTCTTGTAGTACAGCTCTAAATCAACAATTTAGCATAACACTCTTTCTTGGCTAACCTAGAGTCACTTAGTGGTATTCTTAGTGTTTTTATTTCAGAGCAGATGTCCTACTGGATTTCATGAACAACACCCTTACTTACGCATGCATTGCACAACACAGCTTTATTAGGGGTGCCTTCATTCAGTTATTCATATATTTAAGTCTTTATTGAACAACAGTTCATATAATGCAGGTGTTGGAATACAGCTGTAATTCCACAATTATTGCAGTAGAAACTTTATTTCATTGACATTATCAGGTTTCATGCTTTAATCTTTATTGTACTATACTTGGTAGTAATCACTTATTGCAGTCCAGGTCTATGACCACATTCATTGCAATACAGTTAATAATTTACTCTTTCTTGCTTATATGACTATAGATTGCAAGATACATCTATACTCACCACACTCACAGGGTAACCTAGCCAGGCATCCTGTATGGGCATCTAGGTTCCGAGCTCTCTCCTCTGCAGCTGTAGTGAGAGAAGCACACCGTTATGCATACCTGTCTGTCACACATTCACAGTAGGTATTGGTAAACAATGCTAACAGTACTTACAAACATGTGGGACATTCCTGTCCTGAGCATGTGGGGGATACTTGTTGCACTGCTGAGATCGCATGCCAGCTGGTCCCAGGCCTACACCTTATACTCAGATCCATGGAACTAGCCCTGGAGCAGCCAGATGTCATGGTTTTTCACAAGGAGTCCAGCCATGACCCTGGACTCTAGAATGCCCCACCACTGCACCTGGAAGTTCGCACCCTCTCCAGCACCTGCCATAGTTCCTGCACAGTTCAAACTCCAACAAGATTGTACTGTATTCCTGCCTGTTGCACTTAAATAAGCCTGTTTTCCACCCTTAAACACCATTGGGCCATTATTAAGTATGTGACGTGTCACTTAGCACTGCACAAACCAGCTTAGTTGAGCTGAGCAGTGCTTAAACTGCCACCGCTTAACAATGCTTAGTGTGCAAACCAGCTAAGCAGGCCTTAAACAGAAATTGTTTTAGCAGTGCTTATCTTGGTTTAGCATGGCTTGGCAAGACTTAGCTGAGCACAGCACACCATGATTTCAAAATAATTGGCATAATTTAATATTTAGAAAATAAATGCTTAAATTCTCTTCCCTGTATTCAACCCCCCCTGTATTCAGACCCCACACCTACTGCACATAAGGCCGGGACTCTAACCACTTGGCTACGTGGATAAAGGGAATGCTGCTAAACTTTTACATATACCTCTGAGCCAAGTTTAAGCACTGCTAAGCATGGCACCATGCAAACCTGCTAAGCTATGCTTAAAGTTGACTTTTGAATTATAACTTAAATGCATCCAGTTTATGTATTTAGACGTCTGGCACGTGTCAAATATTTCAGCCATCCCATTTATACATGAATGGGAAGATGCAAATATAAGTGGTTAGTTACATTTTAAAAATGATTTTCACTTTTGAGTGAATTTTTATTTTTGGCTTTCTTCCAATAAAATTAATTAGAAAATTTCCTGCATATATTGAAACATAATAGTTGTCACTTGTGTGTCATAAAATGCATTTAGAAGTTTGTTTTTGTTTCAAAACACTGTTTTTGATTTTTCTTTTTCTGGGCAGCCACAAATCACTTGTAATAAAACATGGCTTGCACCTGTCATCCTTAGGCTTTCGAATGCTGGCCAAGGCTTTCGTCTCCCCCATAGTGTCTTTTTTAGCCAAGGGTCAAAAGATAAACCCACCACCATAAATGGCACAAGTAACCAAAAACTGAGGGTAATGCTACTCAGCACCAGAAGACTAAACTCAAAATGCATGCACTCGAGGCACTCCTCAGTATGGAGAACATCGATATCTGTAGAGTAACAGAAACCTGGTTTAAGGCTCCAGAGAGCACCCCAGCACTACCACGCTATAACTCATACCATACTTTTCGGCCACAGAACCTGGATTGAAACACAAAAGGTGGGGGTGTATCCATATTCATCAAGGATACCCACACCTCCAGGTTAGTGGCGCAGCACAATGCCTCAGAGATCATCCATGTGCAACTAACAGTAGGCAAAACTGCAATTCAAATTGCAGCTTGCTACAGATCACCCACCATGACCCAGGACCCCCATTCCACGTTTCTGGAGACACTGGAAAATATGAAGGTCCTACCAAACGCCCTAATATTGGGTGATTTCAATTACCCAAACATTAAATGGGAGAACTACTAGAGTACTATGTCCCTTGCCCAATGCTTCCTAGAATTTATAAACTCGAACGCCCTGGATCAACTGGTCAACACCCCCATCAGAGGTAACAACATACTGGAACTGGTCATCACCAACATGGGTGACCAGTGTTCCACACCAGAGGTCAACCCTTGCTGGTTAGATCAGACTATAGACTAATCACTCTGGATATCTACATTCTGCCCCCCACCCCCAATTAAGGAAACCACCATGAAAATCTTTTCAAAAGCAAACTTCACATTACTCAAGACCGAAGTGGAAAGGTTCACAGCCCCCATGCTAAAGGACAACGTTGTCCAAGCTGCTGAATCCCTTACAAAGGCACTCTATGAGCACCTGCAAGAATGCGTGGATTGTGCTATCCCAAGCAAAACCAAGACTCAGTCCTCCAAGAAAAGGAAACCAGTCTGGTGGACCCCTGCCATAAACAAGCTATATAATAAAAGGAGGAATCTAGTACAGAAAAGAGTAATATCCCAAGAAGGAAAGACATCCTTGATCAGTATCAGCAAGAAACTATGATCCCTCATAAAGTCATCCAAGGCTAGCTTCAAAAGAAAAATTGCCAAGGACACCAAAGATAACCACAAAGCGTTCTTCAGCTATGTCAAGAACCTAAGTGGAAACTCTCAGATCTGCTCTGAGTTAGGGCAGAATAGCACAAAATACACTGAACCGACTGATATTGCCAACATTCTGGCAGACAGGTTTAGTGCAAACTTCACCCCCTCCCACCCCCTAAAGGGCCCATAACCAAACCCGAAGAATATAGAGCCCCGGCAATCACTAACACACAGGTTAAAACAGCCCTATCCAAAGCCAAAAACACAGCTTCAATGGGATCGGACGGTGTCCCAAGCTGTGTGTTACACCAGCTCTAAAATGAACTAACCCCTCACCTAAACACACTGTTCAAACTCAGCCTCTCTACAGGCTACGTACCCATAGAGTGGCACACAGCAACAGTTATCCCGCTCCCACAAAGGTGGAGCCACAAAGGACCCCGGGAACTATTGCCCTGTAACCCTGACTAGCCTGGTCTGTACGGCTATGGAACGCATCATCATGGAACTCATTAACAGAGACATTGGGAACCTCCAAAAATTGGACCCAACCCAGTATGGCTTTAAGGGCAGATCATGCCTCCTAAACTTGGTGGACTTCTTTGAAACAGTTACCAAGGCTTTAGATGAGGGAAAGGAGGTCCACACAGCCTACCTAGACCTCGCAAAGGCTTTTGACACCATTCCCCATTCTGGTATTATAGACAAGCTCACCAGCCTGAATATAAACCCCTACGTCATGAGATGGGTTGCTAATTGGCTCATGGATAGAACCCACACAGTGAGAGTAGCAGGCTCTATGTCCAACTCTAAACCAGTTACAAGTGGCGTCCCCCAGGTCTCAGTTCTGGGACCCCTCCTGTTCGGTATGTACTTCTCAGAGGTACAGGCAAGCACAGGAGGACTATGGCTGACCAAGTTCACAGACGACTGCAAACTGGGGGCCATAATTGACTCCCCAGCTGATACAGACATCCTCCAGAAGGGTCTCACTGAGATGGATACCTGGTGTCAAAATCATGGCCTCAAGCTAAATGCTAAAAAGTGCATAGTCATCCCCTTTGGAAAAAACAAAGTACCCATGAACTACCACATACGTGGTAGTCCCCTAAATACAGAAAATGTAATAAGGGATCTGGGGATCCAAGTAGATAGTAATCTCTCCTTTGATAATCATATTGCCAAGGTGGTTAGAAAATCTTCTATGTGACCCACCTAATCACAAAAGGGTTCGCATGTAGAACAAATGAGGTTATTGTGCCCCTTTACTCATCACTCATCAGACCCATCATACCATTTGGGATGTACCTTAC
Source organism: Protopterus annectens (assembly GCF_019279795.1). Lineage (NCBI taxonomy): Eukaryota > Metazoa > Chordata > Ceratodontiformes > Protopteridae > Protopterus > Protopterus annectens. The sequence continues at coordinate 1,662,573,757 of NC_056744.1, read as the reverse complement.
AAGACACCTGCAACAGCTGAAAGATCACAGAAGTACCTCACCAAGAGGATTACTGGCCTCAAACAGATGCCCTATGCAGCCCGACTGAGTAAACTCCAGCTATACTCTGTTGCATACCGCTTACTCAGAGGTGATCTCTGCCTGACGCAAGGCCATGTCCAACCCAGAATTGATGGACATGCTCCACCTAAAAAAAAAAAATCCCCAAGAGCCACACGCTCTAGGGATTTAAACCTAACCACAACGATAAATAGGACATGCTGGAGGGATAGATTCTTGTCCCAGGGACTCCCCATGCTTTGGAATAGGATTCCAGTCTACATAAGGCAGAACCCCTCACTAACACTCTTCTAGAGAAGCCTTGACGAGTGGATGGGAAACAGAAAAGTTACACCGGGGATCACTGCAGTGGCTGTGCTGGACAGAGGCATAGGGAACTAATGGCTCTGCAGGACAGAGGCACAGGAATTTAATCTAAGGTGGCAGCGAAAGCCAACACATTCTGGCTAGGCTTATAGATGCTCTCAGGCAGATAGCCTAGTACATACCTATAAACCTATGATTTTGTCTGCCCTAATGTACAAAAATTGGCTTGGTTTGTTTTTAGACCATTTTTTACTTTTTAACCAAATGCTGAGATGAATAAAAGAAGTAAAGTTTATTAGGGTCCCTACTGAAATGTTGACACTTAAAATGTGGAGTGCAGACAATGCGGGAAAAAGTCTGAAACTACAGGAGAAGGACAAATCTTGAAAGTCACTCCTCCTTTAAACTTCTTTTTTGAGGGTGGACAAGACCACCCTGCACCCCACATGTGGGGGGTGGGCAAGCCACCACCCCCCAAACTCATATATACAAACTCTGAGATCATCCTACCTTGGAGAAAAGGGAATATCCCAGGAAATGGCATCTCAGACTTGGTTTTTAAGTCTGTTCTTTCAGCCATTCACTCTCCATGTTTCAGAATTCGCTATAGCAGGTCTCAACTTTTCAAATGGTTACCGGTCATCACCATACCACTTTTAAAGCAAAGCCATTTCTGTATATCATGAGCGCTTGTATTCTTGTATAGAAGTGCTTAACTCTGCTTATTTTCACTAAGTTATGCATGAACTTCCCAGTATGTTAACTACTGAAGTTTTAGACCACTAATTAATGTCTTTGATGAATAAATGTCATAGCTGTTGCATTTGAATGAATGTGACATAATGCAAAGATTCTATAGTGTTATCTTGAAAATTGTTAATGTATTTGATTCTTCATGTATGTATGTATGTATGTATTTTTTGTTAATGAGACTAGAATATTGATCCTCCTGGATCTTTTTCAGGTCCAACCCAGAGTTATAAACCGTGAGAAATCATGCATAACAATTTTTAGTAGTAAACACATAGCACATTAACAATAATCCATGCATTTCATTCTAACAATACAGAGGACTGCACTGTTGTCCAATCACATCCATCTGATTATGTGGTTGAGATGCATTCCTCTGACTGGAGCTTTAAGCAGTTAAGTAGCCGCTTCCTCTTGTGCAGGGTTTGAATCTCTCAGCAATCAGTTATCTGCTGTATGACCTTGCACAAGTCTTTCAGCCAGACAGTCCTCTGGAGCAGTTGACCTTTTGAACTGTCTCTAAGAAGAGAATTAAAGTTACAGTTTCAAGACTTGACTCCACTTGATATGTTCCTAGACTGAATAGACTTGTGTATATATGTTGAGAAGGCTATACAATACATCTCAAAAAGTTTTGAACTTTATTAGCCAACCTAATCTGGGTCAGGTTGTCTTATTTTAATGAAAAACGACTTGCTTGGAAAATAATTTTTACTAGTGACTTTTCAAAAAAATTAATTAAACTTTTGAGACATTGTGATAGCTTTACTGGTACAGTGTGAGAATGCTCTGACTGTAGCCCAGGTGATCTGAATTCAGGTTGATTCAGGCAGCTAATTGAATGGCAAGGAGGTTGATCATACCCGTCCTGGGGAAGAGGACCTTGTGCAGCAGGCCATAGAATGGTACAATAGCATTCATTGCAGGTAGGTGTGTGTGTGTGTGTGTGTGTGTGTGTGTGTGTGTGTGTGTGTGTGTGTGTGTGTGTGTGTGTGTGTGTGTGTGTGTGTGTGTGTACAGCAGAGGGAGGCTTGATGGTCACCATGCATGAGGCAAATAGAACCTAAAAAACACAATTTTTGGGACATCAGTGTACTAATAAAACTTAGATTGCTTCTGTTTAATACATTTTAACAACTAATATATGTTGTTTGAATAACAAGGTTTTTATTTCAAAGGATCTTCTCATGTGCAGTATTGATGTGACTATCATTACAGGTACATTGTTAAAACATACAGATTGGATAGCTTTTTTATGGCCTTAACATTTTTTTTGCTGTAGAAGTAATATAACAGGAGCTGGTAGGGGTCCTGTGATTGTGATCGTGGATAACATTCAAGTCGTCAGTCTTTATGCATCTCATAGATATATTAACATCATCAATTGCTGAGTTTTATATATTCTGTTAATATTTATAATGGAATTATAAGAGGGAATTTAAACTTACCAGGAATAAAAGGAGGATTTATTGATTTAATTTTGGTAGTTTGAAATTTATTTGGCACCTTTGTAAGTGTGAATGAACTAAAACTTAGTAAATAAAATATCTTGATATTATGTGCATTCCAGAATGGTCTATGGCAGATTAATGTAGTATGGTTCCTCTCCCTTCTGTTGTCGTGGCATCATTGAGACTACTTTTGTTAGTCTATGTTAGAGTTAATTGTAAAGTCAAATGGCAGTTACTAATTGCTAGCCTTTGTGTAGCTAGTTATTTTGGAAGTTAATTAGTGGATTACAGTGACAAGACTAACTGATATATGGGAAGTTTTTTGATTGATGCACTTTTAAATTTAAAACGACAAGAAGTCTAATCATAAAGAGATATCTCATCACTAGAATTATTGACTGTAAGGCAAGAATATTTATTAGGTAAACTGTTGAAAAAAACAACAAGGAGATGGCTAAACATAAAGAGATATTTCATCACTAAAGTTATTGACAGTAAGATATTTTTAGGTAAAATATTGAAAATTAATAATGTTGTAGGTAATCCAAAACAAATGGAAATTGTATGTGAAAAGATACTGAAACATTGCTCAAGTCTACTCATGGTATACAGTAACTGCTAATTAAATTAAAATACATTTGTACATTTAGATTATTATGAGACTAATGAAAGTTTGGAAGATGTTCTAAAGATAATGTCACTTGTCTGGTCAGGATAAAGCAGGCAAACATCCATGGGTTTGATTCAAGCAGCTTTATTACATCAGGATTGAGGCTTAGTAACTTAAACTAATAAACAGACTGACTATTGCACTTATACATGTTAACCCTATGGCTGTTCACTCAAAATGGCACTGTTTCCTGCACATGCTCTGTATTTATATGCATGTGCCCACTGACTGTTAAGCTTCTTAAAGACACAAAGCACACTGATTTACATACTCCCTTTTGAGAAAATAAGTCATGCACAGTAATAATGACAATAATCTTTGACATGCAGTTGTATAGAAGTAATTCTTTGATATGCAATTATACAGAACTAATTACAAGTAAACCAATCATTTCCAGGTTGCTGTGTGTTTTTATACTAGGTCCGGAAATAATGACCTGATCATGTGACCATAAAAATTAGGACTGGATTTAGCAACAGGAACAGACACTGGTGAATGTTCAACTTTAGGTACATCATCAAGAACAGGAATAGGTGATGAGACATGTCCTTAAACAGGAACATCGTCTGGATTGTTCTGCGATCTCGAGTCTGTATCACAGCAGCAATGCTGTGATATCAATTCAGACACCAGAAGAAGATGCCTTTGATTCTTTCTTTATCCCGTACCCTCAGATTCTACTAGGTAAGGTCTTGTCTCAGCACATACACCTCTCACTTGACCACTTCTATCAAAACCTTTTGCTGTTTGCATCCTTTCTCTCCTTCTTTCAATGGACGAAGAAATCTGCTAATTTTATCGTAATAGGACTTCCAGAATGAATGCTTTTTGAATAGTTGGGCTTTGATTGCTATGGTGATTTTAGTATTGGGCACCATGAAACTTGAACTGATTAGACAAGGTGGTTCTGCTTTGCCAAGATAGAAGTCTCTGAGCAGGTGAGTCAAGTAAATTGTTCAAGAAAACATCAGTATTATCATGCTTTGACCTCTCTAGCAATTGTTTTGCACTTTGTACTGCACGTTCAGCTAGACTATTTGACTGTGTATACTCAGGCTACTGGTAACATGGATAAAGTCCCATTCTTTTACTAATTTCTGAAATAACTGACTGGTAAACTGGGCAAAGTTGTCAGAAATAACTTTGTGTGGACTAGCATGGAATGAAAAATGATGTTTCAACTTGGTAATGACAGTACTGGACACTGGGTTAGGTAGTAGGTCAATCTCGAGCCAATTCGAATAAGAGGCTGCCAACACTAAGCAATGCTGACCATTCCACTCAAAAATGTCTGTGGCTACTGTCATCCAAGGTAGTTCAGGAATCTGTCTTCTTGTAAATGTGGTTTAGTACTATTGCATACTCAACAAGAATACTTTATCAATATCTTTTAACATACAAGGCCAAAATACTAGATCTCTCTCCCTTCTTTTGGTAGCTTCGGAAACTGGGTGGCCACGGTGCAGAATCTGGATGTACTCTTGTAAGGAAGCAGGAACAACAATTTTAGAATCTTTGAAAATGATACCATCTTCCATCAACATCTCATCTCTGCAAGGAAAATAAGGTTGCACTTCTTGCGGTACACAGGATTTCTTTGATGGCCATCCAACACTGATGAAGTGGTTGAGCTTTTGCAAAATTGGATCAGCCAGATAAAGAAGTTTGCCTTTTGTGTAACCATTCTGAAACTGAACGCTTGTAATTTCAGCATCATTTACTGTAGTCTTGCTGGAGCTGTGTGCATGGGCTTCTTTAAAATAGTGACTAGGGTTTGATGATTAGTCTCAATCTGGATAGCTCGGCCATAAATATAATCATGGAACTTCGAACGTGCCGACACAATTGCCAAATGTTCCTTCTCAATTTGAGCATGCTGCATCTCAGTTTGGGTAAGTGTTCTAGATGCATAGGCTACTGGTCTACCCTCTTGAAGAATAACTGCACCAAGACCAAACTTTGAAGCATCACAGGAAATAGTTACTGGTTTGTGGACATCATAGTATCTTAACATTGGACTGGCAATTTTCTGTTTCAAGTCATCAAATACTCTCTGGTGGTGCGCCAACCAGGACCAAGTAACAGTTTTGCATGTTAGCTCATTCACTTCATTCACTGAAGTCTGGTATAAACTTGCCTAAATAGTTGACCATACCAAAAAAAACATTCCAAGTCTTGGAAATTGTCTGGAGCTGGCATCTCAAGAATGGCTGTTTGCTTAGAAGGATGTGATTGTAAGCCTGAACTGGTAAATAAATGGCTGACATAACTAACTTCTCTCAGCCTGAGTTTGCATTTCAAAAGATTGAGCTTAAGATTCACTTCATGTGCTCTTTCCAGAACTTTCCTGAGTTTTCTGTCATGCTCTGCTTCACCATTACCTCCTACTAGTAAATCATGTACTGTTCTAGCACACTGATAGCCAGAAAAAAATCTGCTTAACTGCATGCTGACTTCACTGGCAGAATTTATTCCAAAAGGCATTCTGAGAAATCTGTATCTACCAAATGGCATATTGAATATAGTCAGTAGTGAACATTTGTGATCAAGCATTACTTGGCAAAATGAACTTTTTGCATCAAAGACAGAAAAAATTGTTTCATTTTGGCATGAGGGCAGCAACTTCCTCGACTGTAAGCATAGAATGGTGGGGTCACTTTAATGCTTTGTTCAAGTCTCTTGGGTGAATACATATTCTGATTTTCATCTGAGCTTTTCTTACGCGCAACTACTATGGAAGATACCCATCCAGATGGTTCTGTGACTGGGCAAATCACTCCTGCTGCACAATTTTGTCTAACTGGGCTTGACTTTTTCGTGCATAGTTATCAGAACCTTTCTTGCTGGTCTGACTACTGGACTGACCTCTGGGTCTAACTTCATGAAGTACACAACTGGAAGTTTACCTAGTTTGCCCTCAAAAATATCAGCATACTCTGAGAAAATAGCATCGGTAAAACTGGAACCGGGATGTGATTACATGATGGACTTCTTTGTTAAATGAAAGCAGTTTCATTTCTAAACTCTCTTGAGACCTAATAATGACTGTACTGTTTTTTGAGTACATAAACTGCAGGTTGTAACTGTTTCCAGCAGAATAACATGAAAGTTTAAATGAGCCTTCGGTTTGAATCTCTTCACCTCAATAAGCAGCAAGCTTCACACAGTTGGCCATATTAAATTGTTGCCCAGCTTTTACTCTAGCAAATGTTTCTGCTGACATAACCTTGCACTTTGAATCAGTATCTACTTTGAGCTGTTTGGGTTTACCATTGATCAGAACAGTACAAAACACTTCATTTTTTGACAACAAATCTACTGCATAAACCCTTTCACCAACCACCATCTACATAGAGAGTAGGACAGCAACCCTCCACATGAGTGACTTGCTTTTTTAAGTAATCTTTCTTAATAACTGAATGAGGCTTGTTTGATTTACAAAGCTTTTAAAAGTGGTTCCAATGTTTTACACTTATGGCATTGTTGACCAAATGCTAAGCACTTTTCTTTATGCTCATGACTGGCACCACAATTTTGACAGTTAACTATGAGACTTGACTTGGGTTTTTCTGACTCACCCCTGTGCTGTACTGAGCATGTCCATTTTACAAAGCTTGTCTTAGAACTTGTTGGATGGATACGGGCCTGGAAACCATGCAGGGGCTGTGACAGCTGCCATGTGCTTGGGCCTGTTAATGTTAACCATGTGCTGCATACTGTCTGTGTTTGCTCTAGAAGCTGCTAAAACTATACACTTATCACTTGCAAGCATATTGGTGTGCCTTTCTGTACGCTTGTGCATTTGACAAATCTCTGTGGCTTTGCTCAACATTACATCACTGTCTCGAAGCAAAATCTTTCTCACTGCAGCATTATTAACACCACACACATGCCTGCCTTTTATCAACTCATCTTTCAAATCACCAGATCTGCACATTTTGGCTTTGTTTCTCCTGTCAGTAATATAAGCAGGAAATGTTTCCCTGGCATTTGGTCTCTTGTGTAAAATAAGTGCCTCTCCAAACTAACATTTGTTTGAGGGTTACACATTTTTCTAAATTTACATTTTAAGCACTCTGGGTCCTCCTTTGATTCAGTCTGTACCACAATATGATGGTTTCCCCTTCTACTGCATATTACTGCTGGTGCATACACAAACAGATGCTCTCTTTCAGTGTCTTCTGACCTACATAGATTAAGCAGAATAAATGCCCTCATACATGCTTCTTTGTCAGAAAAAGCTGCGTGTATGAAAATATTATATTCCTGCTCAAACATTCTCCAGTTCTCTGCAGTATTATTATGAAACACAAGTGGATTGGTTCTGCGAAATGCCTCTGCCATGCCAACACACAGTAATAAAGATCCTTGGAATTATATATGAACATACGCAGATATTCCAGAAATTTATTTCAGAAATTTGTAATTATGCTCAACGGCACAATAGATAGTTTGAAATAACTGCACATTGTAAAATAGGTCTCTCTAGCATAAGAAATGCTATGAGAATGACTGTACTCTGTACTCTGTGAAATAACCCTCTCCAGCATAAGAAATACTTCAAAATGATTGTACTTTGTGAATTAACTGCCTGTAGCTCATGAAACGTCTTGAAATGACTGTACTCTGATTGCACTTTGCAAAATAACTGTACTGTAATAAAGCACACATTGCAACACTTTGCTCACCTTGAGATACTTGTAACAACTCTAGTTATACTTTGAATAACTTTTAATTAATGTGAAAAAGTAGGTTATATTGAAAAGGTGGTAATTTGCTAAAAATGCAGTTGTTTTGCCTTTATGCTTGTTTTCCCCTTTCTTATGCTCAGTTATGCTCATTTTACTTTATCATTCTTGTTATACTTGTGCTCGTTTTACTTTTATCATTCTTGTTATACTTGTGCTCGTTTTACTTTTATCATGCTTGTTATACTTGTGCTCATTTTACTTTTATTATGCTTGTTAGACTTGTGCTCATTTTACTTTTTATTATGCTTGTTATACTTTTCTTGTGCTCTTTTTACTTTTATCATGCTTGTTATACTTGTGCTCGTTTTACTTTTATCATGCTTGTTATACTTTTCTTGGACTCATTTTGCATTTATCATGCTCATTACACAAGTTATAAGTAACTCTAAATGTTTTTATAAGTATTTTGAATAATTTTATCAAACGTAGTTTTGAACATTTTGTTTAATAATACGTATTGTGCTGTTTATTTGATTAACAATGCATTTTGTGCTTTTTGAATGCTTCATATCATTTTCTTTGAGAAATAATAATTTATATGAGTTTTAGTACCTGAATTTCGTTTCTGACCTGTCATGAGTTGTTTGAGCTTTTCAGAATGATCCACTTTTCTGTATACCTCCATTTCTAGCTGTGCACCTCATGGCTCAACTTCTGGATCCCATTCTGATCATATGTCACTCATCTGGTCAGGATAATGCAGACTAACATCCAGGGGTTTGGTTCAAGCAGCTTTATTACATATAAACATATCAAGATTGACACTTAACTTAAACTTAAACCAACTAATAAACTGACTACTGCACTTATACATGTTAACATTGTGGCTGTTCACTCAAAGTGGCATTGTTGCCTGCACATGCTCTGTATTTATATGCACATGGCCAGTGACTGCTAAGCTTCTTAAAGACGCAACACACACACTGACCTACAGATAGGAAGGGGACTCTCAGGAGAAAGAGGAAGTTGAAAATGTAAGTTACTAAGACAAAAAGTAAAAGGTTAGTGCTACAGTTTCTGTCAGTGTTACAAGTGCTAAGGGAGATTTAAGGCATTTGTGGTACTGGATGGGTGTAAGAGAGTTGAAGATGATAGTTTATTTTTGCTAGATATTGTATTTTTAAACTATATACAAAAGGATCAGTTTCAGAGGTTATGGGGAAGGGAGGTACTTTGAATCTTATGAATGTTGTGACGTAACAGTGAAGCTAATAAAAAAAAACTGATATAAAATAAGTGGATGTGATAATAGGGAAAGTGAGGAGAAGATAAGTAGTGGATTGTAGGCTATACCAAACGTTTGTAATGTTAATTGCTTTAGCCAAGAGATTGGAATGATTAAGGAAATGCTGCTATGGAGTAAAAAGCATTGATAAAGTAATCCTCTGAGATTTTAACTGTAGCTTGAAAAAGAATGCTAATAAAGGTTTAGATGATGATAAATGTAAAGAAATGCTAAAATGTGACTAATCGCATGGGAGGAAGGACAGATGGGGAATAAGTTTAAAACAGAAATAAATCATTTCTTGTTTTCAGTTTGGAAACAGTTGGTGTTAAGTAGATATAACTGTATATTCTGATAATCTGACATTTGAGGCCACTTCTGGGGAAGTATAAATAAGGGAAAGGAGAATTAACAGAGAGAGAGAAAATGGTTCTAGGATGAACCTGTTAATATGGCATCTTTGTATGACACCTGGATGAAATGGGGGGGAATATTCAAGAAGAAATATGGGAAAGTGTGTATATGGAAGTAGAAAAAGAATGACTCGAGGAGAGAAAATAAACAAGATATTGGTAGAAGAGTTTGACCAGTTCATAGAGCAGAGGAGTTTAGGAATTTAGGCTGTTTGGAAAATTGTGAACTCTGTAAAGAAAGAAATAAGACTTAATAAGTCATCAAAGTTGCAAAAAATATTATGTAGACAAAAATTCCTTTTCTGAAAAGGAAACCGGTTATATCTTTTTTCATATAGAAAGTTAAATACGATGAGTGTAAAGTAAAATAATTGAACAATTTAGCATAGGGGAAGAAATATGTAGAAAATAACCAATCTTGCATTACAAATATTTAAGAAAGATGTATACTGAAAAATAAGAAAAAGTAAAATGAAGTATGGCATTAAACTTGAATTGGTAAAAAGACTAAAGCTGGAAAAGGAAATGGTATCATACAAGGATAAAAAGCTGGAAAAGGAAATGGTATCATACAAGGATAAAATACTGAAGGAAGTAACAGAGAGTAGTTCACCAGAAATATATAGTATTGCATATTCCTGTTTAAACGGATGGGAAAAGAATGTGTTGTGCAGGTCATGAATGAAGGATTTAGTCATGGAATAAATGAGGAAGCCATTTGAGTTTGTGTAATACATTTTGTGTGGAAGAAATAAAAAGCGGATAAAATTAGAATTTTATGCTATATGAATAGTAATGCAAATATTGCAAAAGAGCTTTAATTTATTTTATGAATATAATGGGTGATGGCATTTATGGTATAGGTAAAAACGCAAAGGGAATGTTGATTGCAATTAATTAACTTGTAGATAGTGTAATAAGGGAACAAAAGGCAAAAAGGCAAAACTGATATGTTGCATTGATTGTGTCTGTCATGACCAAGCATGGGTTGTGCATGGATAGATGGATGGATGACTAAGCATGGAAAATTATGGTGTTGGAGAAAAGGTTATGAACAGGATTTAAGACTATTTATGAAAGGATGTGGATGAAAGCTTTGATTAATGAATAGTTCAAGACAAAATTGGATAAAAAAAGAAGTCCGACAAAGATGACCTATAAGTGTTATAGTCTTTATGTTGATAAAGAATACAATCATTGAGAGTTGTACTAACACTATAAACAGCTAGATGAATTATTATTGAAGGGGTTCATCCTCCACTAGATGCAAATTATACTGATTTAGTTTTAATTATTGACACTAAATGAGTTGTAGATAATAAAATGGTGGCCATTCAGTTAGGAAGTGTAAGCTTAAAATTAAGTAAAGAAAGTAATAAAGAATAAAAAAATTGAGGAGTATATTTTCACAAAAAGAAGCATTAGTATTACGGATAAGATATGTAAAGGAAAAAAGTGGTAAATGGATAACTGAAAGAGCCTTTATCAGAAGTAAAATATGAAACATTTGGGGAAAAACTGTATACACTGGAAGACAGAGAATATGCTACTTTCAGAAACTCTTAAGATGGGGTTTCATAATGGCAAAAACAGAAGTTTGAGGTTGTTGCAACAATTTCAAATGAACCACTGAATGTATTTATTATGGGTCTTGAGTAAAATAATTTTGGCTAAAGATGTAATGACAAGTAAATTATTCTTAGGAATTTTGAAGAGTATTGAGATAATATAAAACAATGAGAGAAGAAAGTTAGTTGAGGAATGATTATTCATAATATAAAAGAATATGTTCTGGAAATTAGATACAGAAAATATACTCAAACTGAAAAGAATGGTTATAAAGGTGTTGTGGGTTTTATTGGATAGTGATTATTTAGGACATGGAAGAAAAGCTGTAAGTGAGAGGCATCAAAAATTTAAACAAATGTAGTAATTTTGTGATTTTATTTAGAGGTTAGTAACCAATAGATGGTTAAAAGCACAGATTTGTGTGTGTGGGAAGAGAGACATTATTTTTTTCTCAGCTCCCCACTCTTCAGAGAAAAGGGGGAGAGTACATTTTATTCTTAGTGCTTGCTCCCGAAGTGGAATCTGTGATGAAGATCAGTGATTGTGTGGGAGTGCTGGTTTTCAGGGAGTTAGAGCAGTCTTGGGGGTTACATCACCTGTAAAAGTAAGTGAGATGCTGTCATTGACACACCCATTGCACACCAAATCCTGACATTTCATGGGATATATGTACTGGGATTAGGGAGTCGAAGTGTAAAAATTTCAAATAACCAACCAGTTCCTATGGAAAATGATGGGGGAAAATCAGTACTAAGGAAACAAAACCTTCAGCTGCTGACCGGATTCTGATGAAGTTTCCAGGTAGGAAATGAAGGCTCTAAATGTGCTTTACTTCACTTGCTGGTTCATGAATAAATCTTGTTTTATACCTTGATTGGGTACCCTTTATTGGCACCGTGGTGTTTGCCAGCTGAAGGTTTTGTAAAAAAATTCAAACCATCCCTAACTCCTGCCTTAAATGATGTTCAGTGTCCCCTTATTCTTGCCATGATGATGGGGCTAGGCTGGACCAATTTTCTGAGTAAGGAATGAATGATTAGCAGGGAGCAGGGGCAAAAAAAGAGTAAAAAAGTAAATGCTAAATGCGAGATCTGAAGAAAAAATTTGTTTTGTGTTGCAGAAGAAAATGTTACATGTGTTTTCAAAATGTAAAACAGTTGGAAGATTTTTGGAACAAAGTACAGTAGAGTCTATTATCCGAACGTTGACTATCTGAAATGTCAGTTATCTGAACGTAGTCTTCCAAAGTTTTTGGGTAGGAAAAAAAATCATAAAGACTGAATATTCAGATGTTATACGTATTTGCTTGTGCATGTATTTTGAGCTTGTAATCCGCTCATGTGTGAAATATTCTTTATTGTCCACTGAAATCTCTCAATGTTTGAAAAGTGTATTCCCTGCATACAGAAAAAACAAGATTTTAGAAGTTTATTAATCCGGTTCAATGTATGTTTTTTATTATCCAAACAGTTTGATTATCCAAACTACCCTAGGTCCCAATTAGTTTGGATAATTGATTGTCTACTGTAATGAATGTGTTTAACAATGAATATTTACATGGGATAAGTATGGACTCAGTATTTCTAAATTGCATAATGCAGATTAAAAACAAGAAATTAAGAAGACAGTTTGCATGTTTATGGTATATATTGTGTGTAGAATGTAATAGTGGGGGTACAGAGAAAGAAGTTAGGATTGTAAATAATGTACATTATATTTGAAATACGTAAAACATGTTAAATGTGTAAATATCTAAATGATAAAAACTCTTGTAGCCTTCAGGAATGTGATAGACTCATTAACATCCAACTAGATTACCATCAACCCATACAGATGGGACCTTAATTTAATATTTACTCAAAAGGATGACCCTTCAGAAATACAGCCCCCCCCCCCCCCCAAAGTGCAATGCAGGGTCAGTACTGGAACATGAATCCATATACCTAATGTATAGAATATCCTGACAACCTTCTGATCTAGCACAAAAGACAGTATACATATTTTATTTTTTTTCTAAGTTATGCAAATTTCATTCTGGACTGCAGTATCAAAACTTTTTTTTATTTAATGTATCCAATATTTTGAGGGATTCTTGAATGCAGGTTGTGTAATCTGGTTGTTTTAAGCATCTTTCCTTCTAGTCATTGCACAGGGTTTATGATGATCTTTGTTGTAGCCTCCTGTGTTTTATTAATATTCTGTATTAAAGAGTGGAACTACCAGAATGTATTCCATAACTAGCAGTTGTCTCCTCAGCCAGTTTCCCTGGTTTACAAGACTCCTTTACTACTCTGATTTTAGCTGTTGTTTCTTTGCCTCCTTAATCTTTTCATGCAGTTTTTTTTATTGATCATTGGAAATTCTTTTAACCAGTAATCAGTCAGTGTTGTCTGTTTTAGGACATTCTTTCAGATTTACTTGTGTTTGTGTTATCCCTCAGAATTATATTGTCTTGGTGCCTCCTGCTTTACCTCATAAACAGAACTGGACTAGAAAAGTATGGAGAACATGGCAGAAATGCATTACTGGGGTTGATAAAAGTACAAACATAAACAGCATTTAAGGGAAATATGCACCCAAGGAAGACACTGTTTGATGGGGTTAAGGTAATTTGTAACACAGAGAAATAAATTTTCCAGACATTGATTGCAAATAAAATAAATTGAAATGGCTTTCCTTGACTTGGGAAAGCTTACTTAAGATAGGTGAGTTTTAGCGGTGCAGTAGAAAGTAGGATATTATTACATAATTTTTGGCTTAACCCACTAGGTAGGGAAGTGGGTTTACCTGGTGTATGTGTGTGTGTGTGTGTGTGTGTGGGGAAGGATTACCCACAGCCTAATCTCCTTTCTGAATAGGACAGCTATTAATAACCAAGCTGTGTTTGTAGTTGTTTTTCAATGTTTTGCCCCATTTTATCTTAGTTGCCTGATAGAGACCACTCCCTTTCTAAGATTGAATGCCTTTCCTCTCATTTATAGATTAAAGGTTCTACTAACTGAGTCCTTAAAGATCATAAAGTGAATTATAGTTTTGCTTACCTAGCACTGCACTAATGGGTGTTAAAGTTCATGGCAGTGTTTGCATGCCTGTCCTGGCACTTTACAGACATTGATGATGGGTATAGTAGCCATCTTGGTGTTTTACACTGTCCTTGCTTGTAATGGGAGGTCATCAAAGTACATTTGCAGCTCATGGTCTTGTTGTTCATGTGGTTTAATTATGTTTTCTTTTTTATTATTTTTGTTCAATCCATAGGACAAGATAAAAATAGCTTTAACATCTCTAGAATCCAAAGAGAAAGAATTTAAATACATGCAAAACCATCATGAGAAGGAAATTGGAGATATAAAAGTAAGTAAGGTGAATGGTTAATTCCAAATGTCTTAAAGACAAGTAATTTGTGAGAAATGCATACAGCATCTTGGTATTTCTCCTATTTAAAGCTAATTTTATTGCATGTGATTTATTGGTGATCAGTGAGAAGAGTTTGAGAGAAACCTGTTGGCAGTACCTTTATATTTTCTGTTGAGGTCTGAGTAGTAATGAAGAAAAGTGGAAATGTTTTTAATCTAAGATTCAGTAAAGTATACTGTTATGTTTGGCAGCATCTTGTAAACGATGCATGTTAGGTAGTCCAATCTCGCCTTCATTTTTACATATGGGTTCAGAGCCGATCCTCTGCTCTGACTCTGCCGATTTTCAAGCTCGAATACTTCTGGTTGGCTCGTGGCTAAGCAGGTATCTCATGGTGCACCAGTGCAATCCTCGGATCTCGTTTGTCGCGTCGACGAGTTTGGATGTGCCTCTCTTGGCTCTGGCTAAGTCCTTTTTCAATTCGTACATTCTTAGTGGATAGTGCAGATTTAGTGATATATTAGTGTTGTCATCTAATAGGCCTTTGCCTAAATTGTTCTTGTGGACTTTTTTGTCACTGTAGTAGTTTAGTACCCTGGGTGCCAGTTAGTTAGGCTCAGTTGCGCTTTTTTGCCTAGGTAGAGTGTTTATTTTGACATTTTTTTTTTCTGCTCTTGATCAATAGGGGCTCCTGTTGATTTATTTGTACTGCTCGGACTTTTGTTGGTCGCTGTTGACTGTCAACTTGTTTTTGGCGGGGTTCCGCTAAGATGGTATTATAGGGTTGCTGTACAAAATTTTTCCTGTGTGATTACACTTGTGTGTGTGTGTGTGTGTGTCTGTGTTAAATACTTTATCTGTTTAGGTTATAAGGCCTAGTTTTCTGTTTCACAGGGCTAGGCCCATTTAACTTGGTGGACCTAGTCCTCGTGTAACCTTGTATTGTAGTTTGGACATCTCTATTTTTTTTCCTTTGTGACTGAATCTCTGCATGTCTGTGATAAATACTTGGTCTGTTTAAGTTAGAAGCCAGAGTTTTTTTTCTTACACCGGGCTAGGCCCGTTTAACTTATAGGACCTAGTCCTCGTGTAACTCTTCTGCAGGGATAGGCCCATTTTAGAGGACCTAGTCCTCATTTTTTCTTATTCCTATCTCTCCTCTGGTTTTGCGTGTGTGTCTGCAATGTGTAAGGATAGCAAGGAGCATAAACCCTCTGGGTTTAAAAAATGCATGAAATGCTCCCAGAAGATGTCGTTGACGGATGGGCACAGTAGCTGTGTCTACTATTTGGGGGCCATCCACTTTCAAGAATCATGCTTGTTCTGTCATGCTTTCTCTCCTAGAGTGTTGCAGGAGAGAAAGAACAAGGTGATACTCAGGGGTCTTCTGAAACCAACCTTTAAAGAAGCTTTATCTAGTTCATCAAAGTCTACAAAATCCAGGTCTGAATCCAAACCTAAAGCTTCTAAAAGGCCTTCTCTGGCACCAGCTGGTGTATCAGAGCTGCCTTCCAAATCTGCCTCATCGACTCCTCAGTCTTCGGAGCCGAACGAGAGCACCATGGTATCAGAGTCAGTCACAGGTGCTTTGGTGCCGACTTCGGAACCTTTGGAATTCGCAGTTAACTCTACTGTTCGGAGCCAGTCTGTAGAATCCCTGCCGGTCTCCTTGCTAATTAAGTCTCCAGTGCCTCGTAGGTTGAGATCCCCTACTTTGTCTTCCAGATCTTCCAGGAGCCTTTTGGAAGATGATGTGGAGAGGGTAGTACTGAGACTCCTGAAGTCGTCTGCTCTCCCTAAATGTTTGTTGTCTTCAGCCCAGTCGGTTCCGGAGCCACTCAAGCCAGTTTTGCCCTCGTCTGTGATTCCTCCTCCAAGCCATGTTGGCCTTTCAGATCTGGAGTGCTTGTTAGCAATGGAGGAACCCTTTGTTCCGGTTACCCTTGCTGCTGCATTGAAGCTGAGTTTGGCTCCGACACACTCTGCTCCGTCCGTTGTGTCCAGGGACCAAATATCTTCTGTCTGTAACGATGGGGAGGGTTTGAATTGATCCTCGGTTCCGAGCCTTCCTCTCAGTGCTTCTGCCAGGGTGAGCTCAGACCCTGCATCTACCTTGGAGCCAATGGCTCTGGCTCTGGTGCCAACCTTTGTCTCTTTAGAGCGGGGGAGGTCTTCGGAGATGGAGTGGTCGGCTTTTGAGGTGATGAGCATGTTGTCTCGATCTACAGCCCCTGCCAGTGGTACAAGCACCCCCCCCCCCAGGGCACCCACTTCAGTCTCAGTACCTACTCTCTCCAGAGACAGCAGAGACCCGCAGCCTCAGGAGCCACTGGCTGGTGGTCCCCACTCTTCTGAGGCCTCCCCAGAGGGTATGCAAGAGGAAGCATATTGATTCCCAGGATGAGTCTCTGACATCGGACACTGACCTTGAGGAGTCGGAAGGGTCCCCCAAGTCATCCTCTGATGGTGTCTCCTTTGTGGACATCCTGGAGATCCTTAAACAGAGGTGCGACTGGCCCACTGTCAACCATTCTGATGAGGAGTCTATGTACCTGAAGACTTTTGGGTCTCAACCCTCTGCCTCTTGGGTGTCCTCCACCTTTTGACGAACTAATGGATCTGGTTAGTCGGAAGGTGTGGGATACTCCCGATGCCATGGAGCCAGTTCCCAGGAGACCAAATAAGTTCCTGTCTGCCCCTCCTGGAAAAGAGTTCTTGTCTAAGGGTGTTCCCGTAGATGCCATGGTGGTGGTGTGGGCCATGAAGAAGGAGTTGGCGGAGACTTCTTCTTCTGTTCATCCGCCAAACAAGGAGTCTCGACAGATGGACAGATTTGGGAAGCGTGTATTTAGTTCAAAGGCATTTACACTCCAATCTCTGAACTATCTTACTCACTTCACGAGGTTGCAGAGGGATCTCCTCAAGGAGTTAGGAGATTCCATACAGGGTGCTTGTCCTGAGGGAGTCCCTGATAGGATCACTGCTCAGTTGTCCACCCTAAATTCTGTTGTTAACTCCTCCATGCAGCTTATCTCCCATGTGGCTGATGGAGCGAGCAGAGCAGCAGGTTCAGGAGTTGCCCTTGGGCGCCACTCCTGGATGCGCCTGTGTAATTTTGCAGAGCTGTTCAAGTCCACCTTCACCAATGCCTCGTTTGATGGGCCCTCCTTGTTTCGTCCCAAGGTGAAAGAAACACTCACTCTGTGTGAGCAGGAAGGAAAGACTCTCTCTGCCATGGGAATCTGTTTTACCGTTCCCTCTCGACCATACCCCAAAGGTCAAAGGGGAGGTAAAATGTGGTTCAAAAGGTCTCGGAGGGTCTTTCCGGACACACACAATGAATCCTCCTTCAGAGGAGGAGGAAATGGTAGATGTCACCCTAGAGGCAAGGGGCAGTCCGCAATACCAGCAAGGCCGTGATTCCTTTCGAGGGCGCCCTTATCAGCACTCTTGATGTGGGGCCTGACTGCGTTTCTCTGGGGCCTGTCGGGGGTCGCATCTCTTTGTACCCACTTGTCTTGGGTGATATTTAGCCAGGCTTCTGAATACAAAGAGTTGTTACCAGAGGCTATATCATACCCTTTTCCCAAAAAGATCCCAGATGTTACATCCAATCACAGGGATCAGGCAACTGTGGAGATCAACAAGTTGCTCTTAAAAAGTGTCATCCAGCCCGTCCTAGCAGACCAGACAGGATCCGGAACTTACTTTGGGTTCTTTTTAGTCCCAAAACGAACCGGAGACTGGAGGGCAATTTTGGACCTCAGCAGATTAAACGAGTCCGTGAAGGACAAGTTTTGGATGGTCACACTGCAGTCGATACTCTTGTTGTTAGGGGAAAGACTATTGGATGTGCTCTGTGGATCTCCAAGATGCCTACTACCATATAAAAATGGACAAGGCATCAAGAAGATATCTGCACTTCCGGCTGGGAGCCAGTCATTATCAGTTTTGTGCTCTGCCCTTTGGTCTCACCACAGCCCCCAGGGTGTTCACCAAATGCATGGCAGTAGTGACAGCTCACTTGAGACGTCAGGGATTCCAGGTGTTTCCGTATTTGGACGACTGGCTCCTGACCACCCCCACTAGGTATCTATTCATCCAAAACAGGAACGCCGCCATTCAACTTTGTGCTAAACTAGGGATCTCCATAAACCTTGAAAAATCTGCATTACTGCCCTCGCAATCTGTGATTTTTATAGGCACAGAGGTAGACACAGTGGATATGGCAGCTCATCTCCCCGCCGAAAGAGCACAAAACCTCATCTTACAAGTTCAGCATCTTCTTCCGCTTCAGAAGGTCAAAGCAAAATGGATTCTTCAACTTCTTGGCATGATGGCCTCAACCATTCTGTTAATACCTTTAGCCAGGTTGCACATGAGAAATGGCTCCTGTTTTCCCAGTGATTATTCCAATATCTACTGCTGAGTCACTCTATCCTGCTGATGGAATCATGCAAAAAGGACCTTCATTGGTGGATAGCCCCCAAAAACTTGTTCACGGGAGCTCCCTTTGTGTCTGCCCAACCCGTTGCCACTGTGACCACAGATGCCTCCCAGGTCGGGTGGGGGGCATTATCTTGGTAGGACTGTCCACGGCAAATGGCAAGAAACACAAGGCTCATCTGCATATCAGTGTTCTGGAGATGAGGGCGGTGCTTCTGGCATTGCAAGCACTTCAGGACCTTCTTCATCCAGGGATGATTGCGATACAATTGGACAACATGCTGGTTGTGTGGTATATCGACAAACAGGGCGGTACCAGATCTTACCCACTCTGTCGAGAGGCCATGCGAGTTTGGGAATGGGTGATTTTTTCCAAGCACTTTCTGGTGGCAATGCACATTCTGGGAACAGCCAACGTGATAGCCGACAAGCTAATCCAGGCAATCTTACTGCCTCACGAGTGGTCTCTGAAACAGGAAATAGTGGAACAGATTTTCCGGAGATGGGTACAGCCTTGCTGCAATCTTTTTGCCAGCCCAGTCAATGCCCAGTGCAGCAGCTATTTTTCCCTAATTCCCCCTCTGGGGGAAACATCCAGCGATGCTCTGGTCCACGATTGGCCCATGGGACTTCTACATTCCTTTCTTCCATTCCCTCTTATCCCCAAAGTGCTTCAGAAAGCCAATCGGCTGGGAAGCAAGTTGATTCTCATTGCTCCTTACTAGCCTCGTCAAGTCTGGTTCCTCTTCCTCGAGCCTGTTCTCCTGGACGATTTATTTATTTTATTTATTTATTTTACATTTGTTAACCGGGCTAGTCTGGCTGGATACATGTCCATTTTCAGCAGAGGCCCGAGGAGAAAAGCCTTGGATTCTGGACCCAGTTCCAGATCTATTGACCCACATGTCGGGTTCGCTACATCCCACTCTCCACACCCTCAAATTGACAGCATGGCTGCTCCAGTTCCATCTCTAGTCAGGCTTCATGATGTTTCTTCATCAGTATCACATATTCTCTAATCCTCGCATAAACCCTCGACCAGAAGACTGTATGACAGTAAATGGAAAACGTTTTCTATTTGGGCACAGAAAATGAACGTGGATCCTTACACCGCTCCCATTCCCGTGATTTTGGAATTCCTTTCGGAGCTTTTTCAGCAGGGATTTGCCATGGCCACCATCAAAGTACAGTGGCGGCAATCTCTCATTTTTATTTAGGGTCCCCAATTGCCAACCTTATGTCTCATAAGCTAAGCAAGACCTTTTTGAGAGGAGCCACTTTACTGAGACCACCATTACAAGAACCTGTGGCTTCTTGGGATTTAAATTTTGTGTTGTACAAATTGACATCCCCTCCCTTTGAACCTTCTCACTCATCTTCTTTAAAATATTTGTCTTGGAAGACTGTGTTTTTAGTAGTTATTACGTCAGCCAGACGTGTTTCTGAGCTACAAACCCTGTCTATTAAGCCACCTTATTTAATCTTTCATAAAGACAGGGTATCTTTATGTACCAATCCCTCGTTTGTTCCCAAAGTTTGTTCTACTGCCACCTTAAATCAGTCCATTGAGCTTCCAGTTTTCTTTCCCAATCACTGTAATGCAGCTGAATATCATTTCCACCAGCTGGACGTTCATAGACAGCTACGTTTTTGTTTGCAATGGACCAATGAATTTCGGAAGTCAGACCAGTTATTCATTTCTTTTTCTGACTCCAGATTGGGCTTACCAGTTTCTAAGGTGACATTGCCTAATTGGATTTCTAGTTGCATAGCCTTCATCTACAATTCGGAGGGCAGACAGTTACCCCACAGGATCAAGGCTCACTGTACCAGGTCTCTGTCTACCTCTGCAGCCTTTCAAGCCAGGGCACCACTTGATCATATTTGTGCAGCAGGTACGTGGGCTACCCCTCACACCTTTTATTACTTATTATAAGTTGGATTTGGCATCCAGGGGTAGAGCATCCTTTGGCTCCACGGTGCTCAGGAGTATTTTCCAATGAGCCACCCAAGAAAAAGGTGCTAGGGACACTGTCCCATATGTAAAAATGAAGGTGAGATTGGACTACCAACATAGAACATTATGGTGAGTACATAACTTCTTTTTAAAGGTTGTTTTGTAATATTTTACTTGTGTATGTGAAATTGATTTCTGCAGGCATTTTTTCTGCATGACCGTTCAAGTTGTTGTCTTACAAAAGTACATGATGATAAAGAATCAGTAATAAATGTTTTACCTACTGTCCTGACATGCTGTACTGTCACTTTACAATGATTATTTTAATCATAAATGGCTTACTTTTTGAAAATTATACCATTATTTAATTTACAGTCCATTTTAGTCTAGTCTTTGTGTGTCTGTAAATCCGCAGCACTGTTTAATGATCTTCTGTATATACTTGCACTAGTGAATGGAACAGGGCCTTCGCAGCCTTATGATACTGTAAGTGTGGCAGTCAGAACCGAGTTAACATGCAGGTATTGAAAACACAGGACATTGGGCATGTAGTAAAAGAAAAAAAGATTTTTAAAATATATGTACTTTATACCTAAATTTGAAAAAGTACCTATTTATACCTTATACCTCCTTGCTCTCCCTTCTTCACTCACTTCCATCCTTCTGTCAATTTCTCTCCCTGACTCCGTTTCTAAATATATCACAACCCTTTTTTCTCTGACTTCATATTGCAATTCTTTTTTGTATTATGCTAACTTAGCTTTAGCCAGTTTATAGAGAAATTAAACTTTCTCTGAATATTAAATCAGTCACATATGTTGAATGTATTCTTAACTGTTATATCTAATTTATATAATTATTTAAATTGTAGATGTTTTGTATTTTTTGAAGATTGTAAAATTATTGTTCTTAAAATGTTTTGTAGTACTTTGAAGCTTTTCTCC
>NC_056744.1:1662441858-1662549358 GCF_019279795.1 Protopterus annectens | reverse complement strand
AGTCACTGGCTTTGCTAGTGGGAGTAGTCTCACTTGATGTTTTGTATCTGGCATGTTGCTTCTCCTACGATGAAGGGCTGTTGCTTGTGATAAGTGTGCTAAGAGATGGTTGATTCATTGTAGACTTTACTGGCTCTAAAACTGTTTTAGCAGAGAACCTTAAATATTAGTCCATTAAGCACCTGTCTTCTCTTTTTTTGACAGCATGTTCCTCCCTTTCAGACTTCACATACCTAAATATGCATCCATCAGTCTGTAGTGACTCTTGTTATATGTTTGGGGGTGTCATCTTTGTATCTGATATGTATCCCAGTACCTCTTCTCCAGAAAGGAGAACATTTTAGATGGTTGCCCCTCACTCTACGCTTAGCATTACCTGTCAAACTATTCAGAATTTCACAGCAGGTCCAAATTTTTTCATATTTTTGGTCTGTTCTCCATCAAATGTATGGTTTTCTGACAAATTATTGAGGACAGACATTTGAAGTTCATATTTCAAATACTTCAGAAAGTGCATTTTAAGTCAAATGTTTGTTTTGCAAGACCAATATTTAAAATCTTACTCTGATTTTGGGTCTTTGACCCCTCATTATTTCTGGCTTTATCCAGACTTCTTGTACATGAAAGTTGAAAGGTATGAGAATAGTCCATCCCCAGATCACCAGTGTTGCAGATGGATGCCTTTACCATGTAATGGATGGGCTGCCATTTGTTCATTTTATTTATTTAAGGGAAATGCATAAGTACAAGTTAAGCTGTAGTGCAGAGCTATTTGTTTTACTTATTTTGCTTTATTCTTTTGTTTCCTAGGAAGAGGTTTTTAATTTGGAGAAATACATTAAACAACAATTTGCAGAATTGCACCAGTTTCTCCTAGACAAGGAAGAACAACTCATCCAGCAGCTGAAGAATGATGAAGCAAATACTCTAAAATGGATGGAAGGAAATCTTGAGTGCATTAAACAAGAGATCGTTACCTACCTTGTGACAGACTCTGATGGCAACTTGGAGGACAAGATTAAAGAAGAGGACAGCCTGAAAATAATGGAAGAAAATGTTAAATCTGTTGAAAATGATGCTGTAGCCATTATGGGCGTTAGTCACAGCAACATGGAGATCACACAACCGGAACCTGTTGGTTTGCTAACAGTAAGCATACTTTTTTATTTCTGCTTTTACTTTTTGTTTTAGAAGGTGGAATAATGTGACAGTTGAGATAAAAAAAGAGTTGATTTTTTTTTTTTTTTTTTTTTTAATTATTTCTTGATTTTGTTGGCCAGTCAGAGCCCGTTGTGAATGGAGGTTTAAAGAGATGCGCTCCAGCATGTTAATACAACATCCATCATCATCAGCCCCCTTTTCCCCATTTGTTTTCATGGGGTCGGGATATCATGTTAACTGTTGCCAACTCTCTCGATTCCGTGCCACACTCCTGCCTTCTTCAACACTCATGCCTGACTGTCGCAGATCTTCTTTCACACAATCTATCCACCTCTTTGCTGAATGTCCTCCCTTCATCTTACCTTCTTCCTGACTGTCCCAAATCTTCCTCACCAGATTGTCTTCTGCTTTTCTACACATGTGCCCAAACCACCGTAATCTGTTCTCTGTGATCTTTTCTGCAATTGGAGCTACATTGGCATCTGCTCTTATGTCCTCATTTCTTGGTCTGTCCCACAATGTGCATTCTACCACCTTTCTCAGGTGCTTCATTTCCATCAACTCTTGGCTTCTTCAGCTGTTCTGCCTTTACTGCCCAAGTTTCTGTACCATACAGTAGTACTGGTCACACCACTGTCTTGTACACCTTACTTTTCAGCTTTTTTGGCATTCTTCTGTCCTAGACTACACCTCAAACTCTATGCCAGTTGGCTGCAGCCCCTCTGATACTAGCTTTGTCCTCTTCATTCAGACTACCCTTCTCTTCAACCACCCATCCCAGATACTTTAAGCTATTTACCTGTTCTACTATCTTCCCTTCTATCACTATTCTCAGCTTCTTATTTCCCCAATTTCCTGCCATTACTACCATCTTATCTGTGCTTATTTTCATCCCATGTGCCTTTAGATTTGCATTCCATTTTCCTATCCTTTGCTGAAGTTCAAGCTCAGAGTCTGCTTGTACTGCCACATCATCTGCATAGAGCAGCTTTGTTGATCTGTCCCCTTCAGCATGTTTGCTAATGTAGTCCATCATCAGTATGAACAGCAGTGGGCTCAGAGCTGAACCCTGGTGTACACCCACTCCTACTGGGAACCCCTCTCTGAGGCTGAACACTGTTCATACTTGAATCATTGGGTCCTTGTACATAGCTTGCA
Organism: Protopterus annectens; assembly: GCF_019279795.1. Lineage (NCBI taxonomy): Eukaryota > Metazoa > Chordata > Ceratodontiformes > Protopteridae > Protopterus > Protopterus annectens. The sequence continues at coordinate 1,662,547,039 of NC_056744.1, read as the reverse complement.
CTAATCCTAGCAATGTTTCTGGTACTTCAAACCACCACCTTACTGCCCAGATCAGCCTTCTTGGGACCTTGTCATATACTTTCTCAAAGTCTAGGAATGCCCAGTTGGACTCTCTCCTCATCTCTAGCTTCTTCTCAAGTATCTGTCTCAATACAAATATCGGGTCAATTGTGCTGCATCCTGATCTGAATCCGAACTGATCATCTCCCATCTTACATTCTATTTCTCTGCATATCCATTTATAAATCACCCTCTCCAGAACTTCCATGCAGTGTGGTAGGAGTTTGATGCCTCTGTACTACCCACAGTTGTGGATGCCCCCTTTATTCTTGTACACTGGCACGAGTATGCTTATTCTACAGTCATCTGGGATACGCCTTTCTGTCCATACTGCTATGAGTACCCTCAGGAGCCATTTCTCCCCTATCTCACCCAGAACCTTTATCATATCTGCTGTGACCTCATCTGAGCCTGCTGCTTTCTCCTGACTTCATCTTCCTTAGTGCTGTTCTTACTTTTTCTAGGTAGGCTCTTCTTCTCCTCCTCTCATCATAGGCTGTTTCTGGGGCAGTACAATCTTCTGTGGGGTTTTGTTCATTCAGAAGCTGCTAGAAATACCCCTTCCATCTGCCTTTGATGTCCTGTGGACTGGTGAGCAGCTTGTTCCTGGCATCCCTAATGAAGGGAGTCTGACTATATCTTTCTTTCTTTCTTTGCCTTGCAACCTGATATAGTTTCTTTGTGCCCTTTACTGAATCTCTTTCCAGAAGTTGGTAGAGTGCCTCTGATGCCCTATTCTCTGCTGTTGCAATTCTTTCTTAGCTTCTTTGTTAACCAGCAAATAGTCCTTCATAGACTAGTCAGTCTTTTCTGTCTCCCACTTCTTCCTGCACTCCTTCTTCTTTCTTTTAATGACTTCCTGGACTTCTGCATTTCACCACCAGCTTTCCTTATGTACCTTATTTCCATACCTGGCTCGGCCACATATGTTTTCTGTAGTCCTAACACATGCTGTTTTAGGCACTGCCATTCCTGTTCAACTCCACCTATTTTCTCCTCTTCTTGGGGTGCTAGAGCCCTGAGTAATTCCTTGAACTGCCTTCAGTTAACTTCCAAGTCTTTAGCCTGGTCTCTGTTGACTTTAGAGCCTTCTTTGACCACTGCCTGCAGCTGATTGTAGCAACTAGTGGTTTATGCTGTGGGCTGACTGTTTCACTGGGGATGACTTTGCAATCATGGATTCTACCCCAGTGCCTTTTCCTTACTAGGGGGAAGTCTACCTGAGTTATATGTTGGCTGCACTTGGTGTGTAATGTTGTGACTGTCTCTCTTTCTGAACCATGCATTGGCTGCTTTCAAGCCATTTGCCAGACAGAAGCCTAGAATGGTTTCTCCTTCTTTATTCCTGTTGCCCCACATATGAGGACCCAGCCAGTCCTCGTATCCTGTTCTGTCTGTCCCGATATGTGCAGTCAGGTCTCCCATTATCAACACCAATTCATGTTGTCCTGCTTTATCTAGTAGGTCCTGCACCTGGTGTCCGAATGCATTCTTTTCCTCACTTTCCCAACCCTGCTGTGGGACACAGGCTGAGATTATGAATACCACCCTATCATTACACTGGAGTCTGATTGCCATGAGTCTGACATTAATTCTGATGATATCCCTCACTGCCTTCTGAAGCCTCTCTCTTACCACAATTCCTACACCATTTCTAGCCTGTCCCCCACCTGAGTAGTAGAGTCAGGATCCCAAGTGGTTTTGCTGCACTTCCTTACCATCTCATCTCGTGGATATATAGGATGTCCAGCCTCCTCTGTATCATCATGTCATCCACTTCCAAGCTGCGTCCTGTCAGTGAACCTACATTGTGTATCAATTCTCAGTTCATGTTTGGCAGGTTGGTTGGTTTTACATCCAGTTTTCTCATAACACAGCTATCCCAGGTAACCCAGGCTGGGCAACTAGACACCGGCCAGCCAGTAGCTTATTGACCCAAGGCTGATGGGTTTTATGGTGGCATACACTGGCCAATAGGGGCACATATACCCCTCCCACTGTTAGCAAGGGTCCCTGGTGTGGGTCAGAGTAGGCCGGGTCCTGTACCCACTTATCACCGGTAACTACCCATGCCCATTTTTGGTGACATTAGTCAACATGACCGAATCACCTAGAGTCGTATTTTACACCATCTAGCGGTTAGCCTTGCCACAGTATGCAATCTGTGATCTGTGTTATCCTATCTTGAGGATACTGCATACCACAGTAGATGCCCAAAGTGGTTGGTGCCCACAAGTCCATTCATTGAAGAGTTTGAGATGGAAACACTCAACATGTTTTTCAGACATGGAAGAAATCCCATGGAGACACAGGGAGAGCATGCAAACTCCAAACAGGCATTGGTCGGTGGTCAGGATCAAACCTTGTGCATGGGAGACAAAGACCTTAACCATTAAGGCATCTGGTCTCATCTATTAGTACAACACAAAATAAAAGTTCCAAAAAATAGATGGAAATTAGTGATGCAGTTCTACACTGATTTTTTTTTTTTTGTTACTCTTTAGTGATGCAACAGTACATAACACTTTTCAATAGTAAATCGTCAGAAAAAGCAAGTAGCTTTGTTGTCGGATGTGCAGACTGGAGAAATCTTGCTTGGAAAATGGTATGTTTGCCGGTATTGACAGTGGTGTTTGGAGCTGTGCAGGAACTGTTATCAGTATTGATTTGCTGTAGTGTCATAGACTGTTCTAAGTCGATGTGCACGTAGAATAAGGTTAAGATTACCATGAATAGAGAGAGTATGAGCTACACTTCAGTAGGTTACACCTGGGATGGTGGGGAGCACTTACAGTTAAAATGCCTCAGTGTGGTAAGATGTTTCCTTAAGAAATATATAAAGGAACTTACATTTATTTTGTAATGAAACAGGAGATTGTTCCATGTCTTGAAGTGGTGATGAAAAAGTGTGAGTGACCATGATGATTCTTGCAGTGCTGGGTTGCAGAGAGGTTTCAAATTCTGAGGAAACGCGATGGGCATTTGTCAGAAGTGTGCAGGGTGGAATGGGATACCATACCTCTCAACCGTGCCAAATTCCTTGGAATTTCCCGGTTTTGAGGCAAAATAATGAGGTGCCACAAATTTCTGAGTGGCCCTTTGAAATCACGATTTTTTTCTTCTCTCTTTATTTACAATTTTTTTATGGCTGCAGGCCTGCTTCAGCTCAATCAATCAGATTTGACATCAGGTGTAATTGTGCAGAACTCACTAACATGTGCGCAGGGGCACTGCAGTACGTTATCACTCTGATTCTGAACTTGACACCTACTGACAGCATCCTGTTAGCTGTATTTCAGTTTAAAAGTTAATATACGCCACTGCGTTAATTGTGAAAATGAACCCCCAACAATATACACACACAGCCTGGTAATAAAACTGCTTTTTAACAAGTGTAAAACAACAAAGAGACGACTACTGCCGAAAAAGGATTTTTTAGTTACATAAGCACAACCCTTCCTTTGTGCAAGTCATTTAATTCCTGGCCAGTCACTCTGCACTTGCTTATACTTTCTGTTAAATGCCGCCTATCCCATTTCGCAAAAAAAAAAAAAAAAAAAAAAAAGAGTATTTCGCAAAATTCTTTCAAGTATGTTTGACCAGTGCCGCTCCATTACTGGTTCCTCTTACCTCAGTTAGTTTAAGCGTAAAGTAGACCTGCACCTGCATATTTCCTGACAATGCCCTGTATCGGACACACATTAAAAAGGAATAAGTAAACGAGCAGAAAAATGGCTCATCCTGTCCTGAATTTCCTTTCTCACAAAGTTTTTTTCAAGTAGCTGAGCTACATGCATTTTGGTCACTTAAACCAAACAGCCCACGATGATCCACTTCACTTTAGTAGTAAGAATGCTAAGAAGTGTGTGATGTGGCAAAGCAGTTGCGGTTTGCGTTGTTGCCTCACAATAATAAGCTCTCCAGTTTGATTCTCGAGTGGGGTGACTTCTGTGTGGTGTCTGCATGTCCTCCCTGCAGTCATATGGGTTTCCTTTCACATTACAAAGACATTTGTCTGAAGCATTTCTCCCCAGGTCTCCGCTGAAGATTGGTTCACTCCAAATCGGACTTTTCCTGGTAAGCAAATGTTAAATAAATAATTAAACTGATAGTGAGTTGAGGAAAAGTATGCATAACAACATTTTGTTCTGAGCCCCTTGATAACATCCCTTCACTAGGTCTAATTAAAGGTGAATCTACATTTAAATGGCTGACAATAGCACATGCCTTGTAAATTGAACGTGCTAACCTAAGAAATATAAGCTTTTGGCTTAGAGTGTGGCTGGAAATACATGAAAGTCAGCTAAAAGAACGACTGTACATGAGGTGCCCCTGCTGAAACAAGAGGCATGAATGTTATTTCAGAACTTCAGTAGTTACAGGAAAATCAAAAATAATAAAGCTTGATAAATGGAATAAAACTTACAACCAAAAAAAAAATGATCAGCAGCTCCAAAAGGGTAGATCAGAAGGTTTTCTTAGTGGGATGTTGTTGTTGTGTCTTTCGGCTTTTCCCGGTTAGGGGTCGCCACAGCGGAACTCCGGTCCGCTAATGATTGGCAGTAGATTTTTACGTGCTGAGTTGCCAGCTCTGACGCACAGCCTTCAACGAAGGTACGCCCATTCACGCATATCTCACGCAGAAGATGCTTTTAGCTGAGAATCGAACCGGACGTCTTACTGTGAGGCGACAATGCTACCACAGCACCACCACCATAGTATATTATAGCTAAAGATGATAAATTTAGACTGTTACAATACAGAGAGTAGTTTGGCAGTGGAGGACTCAGCAAGTTTTATCCTGTAGATATTGCTGTGAGGTTCGCTGGGCTACACTAGACGAGGGTGTCTTCATAAGGCAAGTATTTTAAAACTGTGATTACTTACTTGTCTATGTAGTATTTCAGTTGTAGTTCATAGATTTCATAGATTCATAGGATGGTACTAAGCTATCAGCCCTAGGACCTGTACAAGCCTAGCCATAGGAATTCCTTGGCTATTTATTCCCACAATATTTACTTCCCTGGGCCCCTGTTTAGCAGGGCAACTGATGTGATCCCCGGGGTGCCCCTGTCTAGCAGGGCGACTGACGTGATCTCCGGGGTGAATTTCTGATCTCCCATCCAATCTTCAAGGTTCCTCTTGAAGAGGGCCAAAGAGGCGCTCTGCTTGACATGTATGGGCAGTCTATTCCAGAGTCTGGGGAGTCTCTGGGTCAGGAACCTATCCCTCCAGCATGTTTTGTTCATTGTGATGACAAGGTTTATATCCCTGGAGCGTGTGGCTCTGAGGGATTGGGATTTCTTTAAGTGTAGCATGTCCAGCAGCTCTGGGTTTGACATGGCCTTGTATGTTAGGCAGAGATCGCCTATGAGTAGATGATATGCGACAGAGTATAGCTGGAGTTTTTTTTTAGACAGCGTAGGGCATCTGCTTTAGGCCTGTGATTCTTTTAGTGAGGTATTTCTGCAGCCTTTCCAGTTGTTGCAGATGTTGAGACCTTGTATTCTATAATGGGTCTAATGATGGACGAGTACAGTGGGACAATGACCTCCTTTTTTCTGGATGAAAAGCCCTTAGTGAATGAGGTGTGCCACTTAGAAGGATTTCCTGACTGTTGTGGCGATGTGGTTATCGAAGGTGAGACCACTGTCCACTTGTGTCCCTAAGTCTCCTCACACTTTTTGTATTTAGTGAACTGCCACCTATGTGGTAATTCACGGGCACATGTTTTTTCCCAAAGGGGATAACTATACATCTTGACATTGGGCTAGAGTCCATGGCTCTGGCACCAAGCATCTGTTTCTGTAAGGCCCTTTTGTAGAATATCCGCATCATTTGGGGATTCAGTAATGGCTCCCAGTTTGCAGTCATCTGCGAACTTTGTTAGCCAGAGTCCCTTAGTGTTGGCCTGTACTTCAGAGAAGTATATGCCAGACAAGAGTGGTCCCAGGACTGAACCCTGAGGTACTCCACTTGTCTGGAGCTGAATTTGGAGTCCGCTACTTTTACAGTGTGGGTTCTGTCAGTAAGCCAGTTGGCAACCCATCGAGTGACTTGGGGATTAATGCCCAGCTTAGTTAAGTTTATCTATGATTCCAGAGTGGGGAATGGTGTCAGAAGCCTTGGCGAGGTCCAGATAGGCTGTTTGGACTGCCTTAACCTTGTTCACAGCACTGGAGACTGATTCAAAGAAGTCAGTCAGGTTCAGGAGACAAGATCAGCCCTTCACAAACCCAAGGTTGGTGGGGTCCAGTGTTTGAAGGTTGCCAATGTCTTTGTTTATAAATTCCATGATAATACATTCCATGGGCTTGCAGATCAGGCTCGTCAGACTGATGGGGCGGTAGTTCCCAGGATCCAAGGTGGATCCCCCCTTGTGGAGTGGGATAACTGTAGCTGTGTGCCACTCAGTGAACACGAAGCCTGAGGTGAGGCTATTAAACATGACACTTAGGTGAGGTGCCAGTTCATTTTGTAGTTCATGTAGTACACAGCCCGGGATGTCTGGTCCCATGGATGCTGTATAGTTTAGTGCTTTCTTTGCATATTTTTTTGGGTTCACATCAGGTGAAACAAATGTGTTTAGGAATATAACAGAACTGGCAAAGAAGTTAAAGTAGCTGTTGGTAAGAAATGGTGTGTAGATGATTTTCTTTGTAGTTACATATTTCAGGCTGTTCACTGAGTGATTGTTGTAACCACCTGTAAGCTTCTCAGCATACCACTCAACTGTAACTGATTTTGACTCCAATTTTAGCTCTGTTCCTCTTTAATCTCTTCCAAAAATGGTGAGTTTTACAGAAATTATGCTACACTTAAATAAGTACAGTTGCAGACTTCATTTACTTCAGAAATTAATTCACATGTATTTGATCTGAAGATGCCTCAGGTTAATTGTACTATATTTTAAAGATGCATGCTCCTCATTATTTCTGGAATTGCTCCTGGTGATTTGCTGAAAGTTCTAAGTATGATACAGATGTAAGTTTCCTGTATTGCTGTAACAGTAGTGCATTTAGCTATAAAGTAGAAGCTGATTGTAAAATGGATGCTTAGAATTTCAGTACTTTACCTTAACTCTTTATTGTTTTTGGTTTTGTTAAATAATTATTGAAGGGATTTTGAAACTTTAGACTGTCATTGTACGGCTTAGTTTTTTAGCACTTTAAGTAGCCAGTCAGTTGTATTTATATCATATAAACAGTTTTTCTATGAAGCTGCTTCTTTACTAAAATAAATCACTTTCTATAATGTTTATAATTGATGTATTAAATAATTCTTTAGTACATCTGCACTTACTGTAGTTTATGCCACTAATCTCTTAACCATCGTGTAGCACTGCTTTTGGTATTGCCATGTGGAGTTTTAAATATGCAGTATTTTTAATGTGATTTGTGACACAGCAGAGGGGTATCAGTGACATTCATGGCTTGGTCTGAAGGAACAGTATGTGTCTGTAATAATAGTGTAGTTGGTGACATAAGCCATGAGCTGCAGAAGGCCCTGTTAAAAGTAATCTGGTGTGGTAAGTTGTAGTGCTATCTATCTATCTAGATACATATATATATATATGTGTGTGTGTGTGTGCGTGTGTCTGTATGTATCCTGCAGACTGTTTTATGTTGATCAGCTTCAGTTCAGTTGAGACTGTAGTCATTTTATACTTCTATTCCCAGTTTATGTTTTGTTTGAGAACCAGTAAGTCTCTTAGTTGCTCATAAACCTGTCCGTCAGTGTAGCACATTCTTTTTTATAAACCCTATCATCTGTTGTATTTATTTGTTCTTACAGTTTGACTATTTGAGATAGTTAGAGCATCTAGGGTAGCAGCTGGAAAATGTAGTAAAGCATTAATGTCTGATGGTTTTCTCTACAGTTTACACCTGGTACCAGAACTGATTTTTTTATATATTGCTGGATAGCAAAAAAACTTCTGGCTATATTTTGTGTTGTTTAATATAATATTTTGTCTGTTCTTCAGTTTGCATTTGAATGTTGGTATCCCACAATTCTACTGGAGGGGTGGGGTTCATAATTATGTGTGCAAATTTTATGTTAATCATTGTACAGATTTGTACCTATTTTTCATGGGCCTTTGTCCAGATTTTTGATGTTTCCAGGTTGAGAGGTATGTGGGATACCCTAAAGGCTGTGTAATTTTTTTTTTTTTTCCAAATTCAAACAAGTTATTAGACATTTTTCGATAAGAAATGGTATATTGTAAGAGAGTGGTTAGATACAAAAGAGGAGCTCCATGGTTACCCACTTAAGTTTACCTAGAGGGAGGAGTTTAGTTTAGTAGATTAATGAAGAGCAGAATTGTGATGACCGTACCCAGTCTAGATTTTGGTTTTGGGAAGTTTTTGATACAATAAGGGAAGACAGATTTAATATTGAATTTGCATATAGCTGTGTCTAATGTGATGGACAAATGTGAGTTGAGGTGAAAATGAAAACGTAGCGGTTTGAAGTTGGAGACTATTTTCAGTTTGGTATGATTATTATCTTAGTTTGCAGAGTTGTGACAATGAGGATTGAGATTTGGTGGCCAGGAGGGTTACAAATCCAGTTTTTATCTTAGGTGAATGCATCATGATGTGCATTTTTATTATTGTAGTGCTGTTGAATGTAAAAAGGGATGTCATCTGCATATTGTATGCCTTTAGCTGGATGACAGAATTTAACTATGTCTGTGACAGATGCAATACAAAGTAGTAGCCAAGGACAGATGCTGTGGGCACACATAGTTGTACAGGCCAGAAGAGTGAAATCTGGGTATGTAATCTGAATGCATTCAGTGAAGTAGCTTTTGTACGAGTTTAGGGTTAGGTAAATGTAGATATAAGGATGTTCAGGGCTTTTAAGTCTGTAACAACGACACATATTTAGCTGTTGTCATTTAAGTTCTACTATAACTTGATACAAAAAGTTCAGAGATGCTGTATTTAATACCATGACCGGGACAAAAGCTGTGCTGACAGACTGAGAAGTTTTGCTGTAGTAAGCTGTTTTAGTAATTGATGCTGTGTGCTTGTTGTAATAATTCTTGAAACGGTTAAAGGACTGTAGTAGGTTGGTATTGATGAAGCTTTGTTGAGGGGCCTCCTTTATGCAGTGGCTTTTTTTCCATTAAACTCTTACTTTAATGTACATTTCCAAAGGGAAATGAAAACAAAATAACAGGCTGTCTAAAACAAGAAGTGTAATTCAGATAGACTTGTATTACTTTTCTTAATTTGATACAAGTCCCATTGACAATAAATATAGGTACACTGTTGAAATTCCTTTGTGTAGTTGTGGTTATCCATTTTATAAGTATCCTTACAAAAACAAACAGTCTGAGGGCAGTTCTATCAGTGTGCATTAAAGCTGCATGATAACTTAAGCATCAAACAGAATATCACTTGGTAGAGCTTTGAATTATGTATAAAAACTTGTAACAAACTGATGCATTCCTAATAGAGTCATGGATATTACAAATGTTATTTAATGTTCTCTTTCACTTGGATTTTAAAGCAATCTGTCATTTTATTTTACCAGGCTAAGTAGAATTAAAATGCATCTTGTGAGAAAATTTGTATGCCACAGATGTTTCTTTTTAGCTAGAATGTATTACCTTCCATTGGCCTTGTTAGCAGTTGAAAAGACTTCTTGTGTTTCATGAACCAAAGTAAGAATAAGCTCCCCTCTAGGAGTATTACTGTCACAGAGTTCAGCCAAAATTACTTGGGGAAGCTGTGGAATGATGAATCTTAAGTGTAAAGAAAAGGTGTTATTGTATGTTTCTATTGAATGTTTACATATATTAATAAAGGTAAAATTGACTTTATATATGAAAAGTAATATTGAATTAAGATACATTCTTGATCTTTGAAGTAGTAACCAAATAATCTGTATTGAATTAACATTTTTAATAACTTTGTAAATTGATTTAACTAGATATTGATAGTTCTTCAGTATTTATGAAGGCTACAGATTTGTAGCTTTCAGTATCTAGCATGGATAAAACCTCCCTCGGAGAAGGAGGAATTTGACATTGACCATGGAATCCTTTGGGTTACTGTCTCCACTCAGAAATTCATGAATAACACATTTCATTTGATTATGTCATATATTGAGGAGGTGTTACATTTTGTAGTCCGAATATGATCAAGGGCAACATAATCCTCTAAACTATATTAAGTCCTCCCAGTAATGAATGCTTCTCCTAATTAATAATGCACACCTCTCCTAATTAATATGCTACGTTTATTTTCATTTTTCTCAAACAATGTATTCAAATAATCTAAAAATATCCAGTGGTTATGTAGAAGAGTATATTATAGATAAAAACGTAAGTATGAAATACTGGAATGGCTTTTCAGTTATTACAGCTCACTTGTAGATATGCAAGGTATTGCTATATCTCTGATTGGTCATAGATAATTATATATCCGACGGTGCTGAATGCATAAGCAGAAGCTGCTCTTTTTTAGTATCTCACTCCTCATCATTGCTTTATCATCATCATTAATGCACGTCTCTGATTGCCTGGATATATTTCTGTGACCCTCATCATTGCTTTATCATCATCATTAATGCACGTCTCTGATTGCCTGGATATATTTCTGTGACCCTCATCATTGCTTTATCATCATCATCAATGCACGTCTCTGATTGCCTGGATATATTTCTGTGACCCTCATCATTGCTTTATCATCATCATCAATGCATGTCTGTGATTGCCTGGATATATTTCTGTGACCCTCATCATTGCTTTATCATCATCATTAATGCACGTCTCTGCCTGGATATATTTCTGTGATCCTCATCATTGCTTTATCATCATCATTAATGCACGTCTCTGATTGCCTGGATATATTTCTGTGACCCTCATCATTGCTTTATCATCATCATCTCTGATTGCCTGGATATATTTCTGTGACCCTCATCATTGCTTTATCATCATCATTAATGCATGTCTCTGATTGCCTGGATATATTTCTGTGATCCTCATCATTGCTTTATCATCATCATTAATGCACGTCTCTGATTGCCTGGATATATTTCTGTGACTGTATTTTCTGCAATAAAGAGTTAGCAGCAAATACAATTGACTTATACACCAATAGACCAGTTAGGCATGAAAATTAGAAAATCTTTAGTTTAAGGTCTTCAGCAAGTTAAAAGCAATAATATAAACTGGAGATCAAAGACAAGAGAGTTGAATCTCTGGAAGTAACTGGGTAATAAAATAAAAAGGAAAAAAAGAAAAAAAAAAGAAGAAATGTCAATCTGTGGATGCCAGATTACCTTTGACATTCAAGGCTCCTAATTCACCCACAAAAATATATCACACTAAAATTTCCACAGATCCTAAAATTAATAAAATATTAGTTTTCAGACTGAAAGAGTCACTGAAAAAAACAAAACAAGAATATAGTTAATTTCAGCCACACACAGACTACAAAAGGAAATGGTTTTCCTACAAAGCCATAAAAGCCAATAGGGTACTGAAGAAAAAAGGAAGAAAACCAGCAGAGAACAGTCAGAAATAAGTTTTGCTCCCTTGGTGGTCTTTCTTGTCATATCTTCTCTGTTATCCAGAAGACATTTCTCACAACTCCTCTTTCTTTCCGGCTCTCTCTGCATGTATCAAATTTTGGCATCTGTTTTTATTACGTCTCCTTTCCTTGGAAGAAAGGGAAATTCTCTGACACTACATTAGAATTTAGCCCAGGATTCTTATAACCATGTATACTCTGTAAATAGTATTTGTAAATGATGGCTTACTTAAAAGCAGAAGTCATTCTACTGAACCCAGCAGCAAGAAACTTGAAGTTCAGCAAGTCCTTAAAACAAGTGCAAATGCACCATATGAACTTGTGGTATACATTCATGTTTGCAAACACACATTTCCGAATGTCCGTTTCTGCGAAATGTTTTGCTGAATTCTGTCATGTTGACTACCCTAAATGTCATAAATATGTCAAATTCGACATTCCCAGATCACTTCACTGCCAAAACGAGTGCTGTCATGGGTCAAAAAGGGGCGAGGTTTTGTAATTTGGCGTATTTTTTTTTTTTTTTTTTTTTTTTGCAGTTTGACTTTTGCGGTTCACGATTCGTGGGAGCAGCGTCGCAGATGTGGCCGAACTTTTGAATGTTTATCAAACTCACATTGCTTATACTGCTCAGTGTCCATTTTATTCATACATTACAAGAAAATTTACCGACCTTTCACTTTCCTATTTTATCTTCCACAACTCTTCCTTCAACTGCCTTCCTAGAATGCTGCTGGTGACTTAAATGATGGAAAGAATCGAAGCAGTTGCTATATGCTTGTGCCCAAAGTTATTGTATAATAACTTTGGCACTGATTAATCAGCTAGATTATCAATAATCATTAAAAAAAAACATTGCAACTGTTAATGTTTATTATTACTAACCCGCAATGATGACTTATGGGCCTGCTTTAAGAAGACCAAAGTTTTTCGATAGTATTGCTGAATGTTTATAGTCTTACTGGGTGGTGACTGGAATGCTAGGTTAGATGTACATTTTGAAAGGCCAGCTTTATTGCTAAATTCAATGTAGCATTTATTGACAAAATTGTTCTTTACTTGTATCAATTAATGCAGTCTTTAATGCACAGAGAAAAATGCTAGAAATAATGGATTTTGACGAGGTAATACTTGCTTGTACAAGTGATAAAGATTGAATGAAACCAGTATATTCCCATTCTATATCAATACTGAACACTGACTGTCTATTAAATAATAGTGAAGACTCTTAATAAGGAAAGGGGGGAGTCTTGATGTAATGGTTAAGGTCTTTACCTCATAGCCACAATGTACAGAGCTCAATTCTAACCACTGGTCATTAGCTAACATTGAAACAGGTAAATACTAGGCTCTTAGTCTGCAAGACTATCAATCTAAAATGCATTAACAGCTATAACGTATATTGACAATATTTGCTCAATTTAACATGATGTCATTAAAACTGGTTGATAAAGAATGCAAAGAAAAGAATGTAAGGAGTTTAATGAGAAATTTAGAGAAGTTAAAGATTTTGTATTATTTAGACAAATAAAGAATATATGTTATAAACCTTGCAAGAGAAATAAAAATGGAAATTTCACAGTGGGTATAATTCAGAAAGCAATAGGTTTGTTGAATATTGACAAAATGCAGACTTTCCTGTCTGCTAAAAAGGAATTGGAAACAGACATTCAAATAAGTTATGCTTATACTCCTTACTTAAGAAAGATAATTATAGCAGAATGGAGATAAAGTACAATAGATATTCTGTTTATTTTTACAAGAAAAGTTAATTTTGAAAAATGATACTAAATATTTAACTGTAACAGAGAACAGAAATATTTTAAAGATTTATTTAAAATATAAATGTAAGTTATTTGAAAATGTTTTAGATGAAAGATATAACGTAGAAAACCAACTTCAGCCTTATAAATGTGACATAGTACATGCACTCAGTTTTTTTTTTAGTCTGCTTATGTGACATGAACAATGACATGGAGGAGAGAGCGCTAATTAAAATTCTGTTTGTTTACTTCTATTTCACTATCCCAATTTTTTCAAGATCGGTTTAAAGTTACACGGTTATAAAAATGGCAAGTTGATTAAATCCACCGGGTGATAAAAACGCAACTCCTACTGTTGCAGAAAAGTCATTATAGAAATCACAGTAAGTGAGTGGATATTGAAAAGTGAATTGAAACCAAAAGGCGAAAGGTTAATAATGGTGGACCAGGATAGTGAAGTACAAGCATGCCGGTTAACATGTGGAAGAAACAAACAAATGCAGGTTCTCTTAAAAAAATAAAATAAAATAAAAATAAATAAATGAATAATAAATAATTGCACATGTTTTTACTGGGTGGGATACACTCATGGCAGAGGGACTGTATAATGAAAGGCACAATAATATGGCAAAACTGTTGCATTAGAGATTGTGCAAACGCTACAGTATTGTACAGTATTGTAGTTGAGAAGCACTGCAAACACAAACCACAAAGTATTGTAGAGAATTGTCTTTATCACATGGGACCACCCATTACCAGCAGTTCAAAAAATAGGTGCAAGAAAAAAAGATATTGTAGTCCAGAAAAAAATAACAAAAGTAGCACTGATCATTGAAATTGCTACACTCAGTGATTACATTGTCTTGTTTACAGAGACAAAAGTCATAAAATACCAAGGTTTGCAGGCAAAAAAAAGAGAAAAGCAAACTATAGCCTCCTTTATGATGGCATACATAGTTGCAAACATTCTGCCAACACTGTCAGTAAAGACTGCTATACAGAGGTGTACGTGTATGCCCTGTATAAACAGTTTACCAAGTGTATGCACTTAGCCATCCCAAAGTGGATCAAAACTTGCTTATGAAAAAACAAGCTGCCCTGCAGGACATTTAACATGAGAAAGAAACTGATGTCCAGGAATTAGAGGGAACAGTATCAGCATTCTCCACAGAAGAGCACTCACCATAGCTTGAACAAGTAAATGAGACATCTTGTAAAGTCCTCTAAAGCTAATTATGAAACTAAATTAACATCCATAGCCTAAGGATGATCACAAGGATTCTTTAGGTATGCCTGTAATGTAAAAGGGAAGTTCCAGTTTTGTACCAAATTCATAGTGGATGGTATCAGTCATGCTAAACCTGAGGGCATCGCCAACCTGTTAGCACACATGTTTGGCAAAAATTTCACACCCCTGTCTCTAGCAATCATACCCCAAGGCATACCTGTCACCGGTTCTTTACCTATTATCTCCAAAGAACAGGTCATAACCGCACTTGCCAAGGCCAAAAACACAGCCTGTATGGGACCATATCTCAGGCTACTTACTAAACGGTGTAAAGCAAGCGTTGGCAGAACCACTGGATACTCTCTTCAACCACAATCAAAGTACTGGCTTTATCCTGGTAGAGTGGAAAACAGCAACCATACTCCCCTTGAACAGAGAGGAACTATAGATCAATAAGCCTGACCAGCCTTGTCTGTAAGTCTTGGACCTTCTCAACAAGGATGTTGGTGACCTTCAACTCTTGACCCAACCCACGTTGGCTTCTTTAAGGGCAGATCATGCCTGTTAAACCCAGTGAAATTCTTCAGGTATGCCCTGGATGAAGGCAAATCGGTACATACTGCCTATCTTGACTTGGCCAAGGGCTTTTACACAATCCCCAACTCTGGCATCAATGAGAAACTCGCCCATCTGGGGATTAACCCATATGTCATTAGACAGGTAGCCAACTGGCTCACCAACAGAATGCATACAGTCATACTCAGGGATTCCACCTCTACCAGCAGACCTGTTACCAGTGGTGTTCCATAAAGGTCTGTGCTGGGCCTTCTACTATTTGGAATCTATTTCTCAGAAATTCAGGTGATAACAGATGGCCTGTGGCTCAGCACGTTTGCCGATGACTGCAAACTGTGTGCAATAATTGAATCCCCAGATGATGTCAGCATACTACAAAATGGGCTTCCATACATAAATAATTGTTGCCTAAGACACATACCTAGTGCATGCTTTTTTGGTTAAGTTTATTATTTCTTTCAGCAACAGAGAGGTACCTGCAAATTACACTTAGTAATAATCCCCCCAAGTTCCAATACAATGGTGAGAAATTCAGGAATGCAGATTGATAACAATGTAAGCTTTGATCATCATGTGTCTACAGTGGTAAGGAAGGTGTTTTACATTGCACACCTCCTAAATAAGGCCGTAGCATCCAAGACTAAGGATGCTATCAATACACTGTACTCATCCCTCATCAAACCAATAATAGAGTACAGTGCTCCCTTTTGCATGTACTTCTCAGCAGATGGAGAGACCCAAGAGGTTTCTCACCAAGAAAATCCAGGGACTTCAAGACATGACTTGCGTGGACAGACTAAAGGCCTTGTCACTGTACTCTGTAATGGATAGACTGCTGATAGGCATCTTGTGCCTGGCCTACAGAGCATTCAAGAATCCTGCCTTAATAGAAATGTACTTCTGTAAATCAAATGGGATAAGACTCACTTGCTGTAGGGACGTTAACCTAGTCTGAAACATCAACAGGACATGCTGGAGAGATTGATATGTCTTGCAGAGATTGCCCCTGCTATAGAATAAACTTCCAATTCATGTGAGATTGAGCTCGTCAATAAGTTATTTATTTAACATTTGTTGACCGGGAATGTCCGACTAGGTTCCACGGATCCTGTTTTCAGTGGAGGCCCAGGTAGAAATGCTCCAGAAGCATGTCTTTAGAATGTGGGAGGAAACCGGAGTACCCGGAGGAAACCCACGCGAACGCAGGAAGAACATGCAAACTCCACACAGAAGGCACCCCAGCTGAGAATTGAACCAGAGAACCTCTTGCTGTGAGGCGACAGCATTAACTGCTGCACCACTGCGCCACCCAATAACCATAATTAAGCACGACTTGGACAGTTGGATGGAAAACTGTAAAATTACCTCAGGGGTTTCACCTATGTCACTGCTAGGGGCAATCGTTGCTGATCACGGATTTGCAAATATGGACTACATATCTTGGTCTATAAGGGAACAATGGTACAACTTTGCTAGGCTTGAAAAGCCCCTATGCCCATTAGCCTAGTAACCTCCTATGAACCTAGGGCCAATTATAGTAGTAGCCTTGTATGAACCTATGAAGCTATAAACCTATGCAGGCCTGCCAACATCTTGTCTCACACATGTCATGTACTGTAAGTGCAGCTGCAGTCTTGCAAAAGTCAGACTTGTGCTGTGGAACTTGTATTAAGTACTGTGTTCTGTAGTCTGTGTACTTAAATAGGTAAGGGTTCTATTCTCACTGCACTCAACCGCGTGTGTGTGTGTGTGTGTGTGTGTGTGTGTGTGTGTGTGTGTGTGTGTGTGTGTGTGTGTGTGTGCGCTCTTGTTTACATTACAGAGAACCTTTTACCACAGCGTATGGGACACTGTTATTACCATATTCTCAGCTGACACTGCTGATGTCATCAGTTATATCAGATGTTTGGATATGCAGTTGTCCCACCAAGGCATGGTCAGATACTGGCCAGGAGGCCAGGCAGAAGTCACCTCATCCTATACAAGACCAATTACAGTGACATGGCTTTTAATCTATACACCTATATCACGGCATGGTTTATAGGCCATTTGTTATCTTGCTGAAAAATCCCTGTGGTCTGTCCCGCTGCTGCATGTGTGCATTGAGGTACATGCAAAAGAGAGCATTATACTTTGTTACTGTTATGATGAGGTTTGACTACAGTCCTGAGATCTGAATATGATGGCGTGACTTATGATGTGTACCATACATTTGTCCTGGAAAGTCATTAAACAGAGACGTTAGAAAGTGATAATACACATTGCAGTTCCTGACTTTACAGCCTTTACACCAGCATTCACTGTACAGTTGTGAAATTTTGATGCTCTTAACTCTCTGACTTTCCAAGGCCAATATAAATGAAATATACAGTGAGTAGTTTAACACAAATGCGGATATACTAAGCACTAAAAGTTAGGTACACACCCTAAAAATCAGACATGGCATTTGTATCCCTGAATCAAAAAGATAGAAAACAGGGTTATGGCACAGTTCTCATCACTTGCACAGGGAATTGGGTGGGGGGGACAGGAAGCCGTGGCTGACAGAAAATGTCAGTGTGAGTGTACGAGAGTAAGTGAGTAAGAAGGAGAAGAAGGTAGACATTGGGATAAAACAACAAATAACCAGTGAAACAAAATAGTAAGTGTTGTATGTGCATGTCTGTAGGGGTCCTCCATGTGAAATTGGTGTGCAAGTGTTTGCATGAACACAGACATGCCATCTGCTACCTCTATGTCTTCAGCTGTTGGACAGGTGTGAGCCTTGCATTGTACTGCTGGCAGTTCATCGTTGTCATCCCTGACCATGAGAACTGACTCTGCCAGGAGTTGCACTGGCGCCTTCACATCCAAGGTCAGATGTGGGGCTGCTACCTGCATGTGACAGATGTCTGCTGGATGAACTCCCTTCATGGGGATGCCCAGGACCATGACCCCATGGCCTGCCATGTCTGGGTGTGGACAGGACACTCACTAATGGAACAGTGGAAGTACTGTACTATGGGAACATGATTGGGCACAGACATGTTGGCTGACAGCAGATGATGTGGCTGACCTATGCCCACGAGGATTCCATCCCCCTCCCAGCAGACATTCCATCACAGACAGTGCTCATTCCATGACAGATACCCCTTGGTCCATCACAGATATCCCTCAGTCCAACATGTCATTCATCCAATCTAGTAAATTTGCAACATGGTGGAGGTATTCATGCATGTCAGATGGTGCCACATCCACAAACCTGAGCATTTGTGTGGAGCACCTATGGGAATGTACCTGTGTCTCCACGATGGCCCTAAATATACACCGAGTAGCACAGGAAGTGACACCTGCACCAGGTGAGGGACATCAGGCTCCCTCTGAGCACCCTTATCAATTCTCCTGTGTGACACCTCCCACACTTTGGCTACGGCCAGACTCAACAGGCAGTAAAGCCACAGTAGCCACACTTCCCTAATCAATGTCCTTGTTCTTCACCTGTCCAATATCTGTGGGTTCACTGGACAGGCTAGGCCTAAGCCTATTAACTGTGTCTGATGGAAATACAGGGGATGGCTGTATGTCAACCTCATTGTCAGATTAAACCTATGCAATCCTGACTGTGCCTCACTTTGGCCACCATCATCATGAAAGTCTGCTGATACACTGATTTCAGGTGGCACAGGCCCCACACTCCCACTGTCATGATCACCTATGTTAAAAAGCAAGAAACAGGAATAAATTTAATACCTGCACTACTATAGTGCAATATATGCTAACAAACAAACTAGTAGTGCTGTCACTAATACAGATAGTACAGCAGTGCACATAACAGGCCTGAGATCAACATCACACACTGCAGTATTTCTTTAAATTGCTCAGCAGTACTGACATAAAAATGTGTGCCTTACCATCTGGAGATGAGATACTCCTCTGTAGTCCAGATGGTCCTGGAAGAAGTTAAGCAAGAGGTAAGGGCAGCACCAACACAATTAACAGTAACATAGGGAGCAGTACATTTACACTTTTTTATACGTGCCTCGTTTAATGTCAACAAAAACGTGGCTGGCAACTTCAACCTAAGCTTATAACTGCAGCAATCTTCAGTACCCCCCCCCCAAAAAAAAACATGCAACACAGAATTAACTTATTTATTTCAATTGTTTTACTATATAACCATATTCAGCTGTTTAGATAAAGCCTACCTGGAAGCTCCTTTTGGGATGGGCTTGCTGTCTCAGAAGGTGTTGCACCCACATCCAGTATGTGCTGTCCTGCACTTTCCTGGGAGCTGTCTGGATCTCGGATATTGGCCAGTAACTGTTCATTGGGGGTTAGTGGAGGTTCCCTAACAGGCCTTCCCTCATAGCCATTTGGTCACAGCTCACTGCAGCTGTTTGTCTGTGTGCAGTTGTGATCATGTCAGTGGCCCTGTGGCACACCTGTTTGTATGTATGTCCTGCCATGGCCGATTACAGCATTCACATTTTGGACAATTTGCTGCCATATTTGCATCCAACGTTCCACATCTCCCCATCTCCTTTCCAGGGAGAAAAGCACCATGTTGACAAAACTCATCCACCATAACTTGATTGTCCTCATCTGTGATGGGGAGTTCTACATAGATTGACACGCCTGAATGGCATACTTGTAGGTGTCCAAAATGACAACAGAAGTATTGCATAACTACAAAATAACTATTTCCAGATAAAACAGAAAAGTTAGACAATCAGTATTCCCTACTGGAGAAACATAAAACACTCTACAGATGTGAAATACTAACAACAGTCACGATGCAAAACAAGGAGAGTAAGAAGAGCAACGTATCCTTGTTTGTGCCGTAACAGCAACTCATCTTTGCTCCCCCACAAAAGAACAGGCAGATGACCCATTATACTAAGAAAACATCTTTGAAATGCTATAAGTGCTATCAAAGAACCTGTTCCTGAAACATTTGTACATATTTATCACACAGCTCCCATCAAAGAATATGCAAATGACTAATTTTGGTAACAAAACATCTTTGAAATGCTGAAAGTGCTATCCGAGAACGTGTCCCTGAAACACTTGTACATATTTATCACACAGCATTCCATTTTCGTCAGTTGTCAATCATGTGTACCTCTGAAATGCCTTGACAATCATGCCCATGCCATCAGTACACTTTTAACTAATGCATACATATAAAAGTGTGAAAGCCTTTGCTTCATATTACTCTTAAATACATTCCAGCACGTTCAGCATGAAGCATACCTGCTGAAGGTCAGTACTCCTCTGTACATAAATATCCTGAAGAAAAAGCATTGTTGCAGTCTTCATACAAGTACAACTCTTCTCACCATCAGTTTGGTTAGCTACACTTTTGCCTTTTTATAATGGTATAGATTATTAATGGATTCTATCTGGCTTTGTCTGTTTTTCACAGATGCTAATTACAGCATAAGCAGCTGAATTGCATGCTAATCATCCAATCCAACATAGTGAAGCTAGTCAACAAGCTATAAAGCAGCCATGTAGACTCAATGCTGCTTTTTTCCTGCAGATGTCAAAAGACAGAAACTGTGCACAGAATGTTAGGGGTTTCTGCTTTAATCCATCTATATGTGCTAGAGGCTGACACCAATGTTACTGCTGCTGCCAATAGGCCTGGGCCAAGAAGGAGAGTTTACAGGCCACGTTTAACTTATCGCAACCTACATGATGGAGAAATTGTAGAGCACTGCAGGGTGGACAAGGGCACACTACAGCAACTCGGCGACCTCTGCTGCCCTTAACTCAGATCCATCAGGATCAGCAAGGAGAAGGGCCAGACATCCCACCACCAATACCAAGGTCATCATAGTCACAGGCAGATGAGGAGTCAGAGGGGGAGGCACCAGCTGATGTGGGTGTAGACAGACATAGGCATGCTCAGTCTGCCCTTGCATTGGCTAAGAAACCATGTTTAGCACACTCACTCACCACCTAGGGGCCTAAACCTTCCTCCTACTCACATACATTAGTAACATTGATGCCAGGCAACTCACACAACCTTTGCCTTCCCATGTATTGGCTGTGCACTGCTTGCATCAAAGTCAGCCCTGAAGTAACACTGTAGCAACAGCTCCATTTACAAGCTAAGTCCTGAAACTAGAGTGTTTGTTTGTTTGTGTCTTTCGGCTTTTCCCGGTTAGGGGTCGCCACAGTGGAACTCCGATCTGCTAATGATTGGCAGTAGATTTTTATGTGCTGGCTTGCCGGGCCTAACGCACAACCGTCAACAAAGGAACGCCCATTCACATATGTTGCCACACAGAAGACGCTCTAACTGAGAATCGAGCGGGCAACGTCTAACTTTGAGGCAACAACGCTACCGCAGCACCACCACTGCATAAGTCCTGAAACTAGAGTATATTGTTTAATAATAACATGGCATATCCTTGTATTTTATCACTTGGTACAGTAAGCAAGTAAAAGGTGGGAGATTTGTACAGAAATTACATTTAATGTGTGACACCACCAGAGACTTGTATATGTGTCCATTAATAAGTAGTAGGCCTCAGGCATCAACGATTCACACAGTCCTGCCTCTCAAAAATACTGCATGCCCTCAGTTTACCACCATACCTTTGTACTGGAAAATCATTAGAGAGAGAAGTTAGAAAGTAATGATGCACATTGCAGTTTCTGACTCTATAACCCTCTCAAAAAATCAAACGCGCAAGATGCAAAACAAGGAGAGTAACAAGAGCAACATATCCTTGTTTCTGCCATAGCAGTAACTTACCTTTGCCTCTCCTTCAAAAGAACAGTTCATTCTTGTTTGTGCCATAACAATAACTCATATTTCCCCGCCCCAAAAGAACAGTCTGTGCTTGTTTGTGCCATCCAACCTGCTCTTCAGCTGTTGGCAACTGCATATTATATTATTCCCAGTTAATATCCTCACACATTTATGGCCAATGATATAGAATGAGCAAGAACAAAGTCTGATGAAGCGTTATTATCTAACGTGAAAGCGTGTACTCTGTTTTCGGATTAAAAACCGTGAAGTGAAGTGAATACTGCTTTGTGGATTATTTCAACTGCCTGGTGTAGCACTTTGGTTTTGCTTAATGATATAGAATGGCTCACAAACTCCATGTCATAGTACTGGTCAGGTAACTAATGAATGACCAGGAAACACAGAAAAGTAAGACAGAGCTGTATATTTGTAAGAAATAACCATAACAGATTTTGAGATCACCCAAGTGCACTACGTCCAAATATAATAAATTTAATAAATGTACAAATAACGGTTTATGGTTTGATATCGGTGTACATTCTGTTGTAGCTGGTTGTGTGAAGAATGAATTAATTTCTTTGCTGAAAAGCTGTTTGTGTGACAAGAGAGAGATAAGGCACCCATCCTGTTTTCTAAAGGTGCATTGGAGTGAGATTTGAAATCCAGACCTGTGTAGAAATTGATCAACCTCACAAGCTCGAAGTTTTAAAACTTTGACCTGCAAATGGTCGGGACCATAAGATCGAAGTTTTGAAACTTCAAAATTGTCATAAAAAAAATAAAAACCAAAATTGTTTTTATGTTTTTGCAGGGGGGCCATCACCCCCTGCTAAATAAATATATCAACATCGAGATCACATTACAGTGAGGAAAATGGTAAGTGTCCCGTTCCGCCTGTACGGTATTCTTCATTCAGAACGTTTGAAGTTTCAAAACTTTGATTTTATGATCTTGACCATTTGCAGTTCGAAGTTTTGAAACTTCAAGCTTGTGAAGGGAATTTATAGAAATATCTCATGTGTACTAACATTTTCTACTGTGTATGTCTTAGGTTGCTTTTCCTTATTTCAAATATTTCTCCCTTTTTTACTGGATAAGTAGACCATCCAGAAAGACAGCCAAAAATAGAAACCAGATGCTTTCAGTAAATGCTATTACTTGTGGTAGCAAGTATAAGTGTAGGACTGGAATACACATGGTCCTGGGTTCTAGTACAGCATGTGCAACCTTTGTTTTACTGTTGTGACATTGCAGTTTATAGTAATGAAGTGAAACATGAACAGCTGTTATTTCAACTGTCTTGTGGCAACAGATGTTAGTGTAGGACTGTCAAGCACATGGTCCTGAGTTCAAATACAGTATATTCCATACACTTTTACTGTTTTTCCACTTCCCATTGTAGTCCCTCTCACTTATAACACTTGCATAGTATAGCTAATAATTATATGTATGAGGGCTGAGGGACTAATATTGTGTCTTTATTTAGTCATTTATCTATGTGTTATCACATGTATTATGAAATGTATGACTTTGGGTATACTGTGTATTATATTCCTGTAAGGATATTAATGCTCTCTGGACTGCCATGACCTTTGCATTTGTCAAACACACATACATACATACACATCTGCCTGTACATCAAATAACCTTGAACTTGCATTGCTTACCACTGTTATGCACCGCTTACCATCACACATGCCGGAGCACCATGTTTGGGTAATGGTAAGCGGTGTGCAACATTTTCAAACAGTGTGCACACTCCCAGTAAACATGATAACTGGAAATGGTGGGAAACAATCAGTGTCGATTGCTCTTGATCTGTGATAGACATGGCAGGTGTTCATGGAGAGGGTGTGAGATTTAGGGCTCAGAGATGGGGTGTTCAGGAGTCCAAGATTTCTTTTGGACTGGTATTGAAACACCACAGTGCCAGGTTGCTGCTGGGGAGCTATTCTGGGTCCCAGTATAAATCAGAGGCTTGGGATAGTTTGGACGAGCTGTGATCAGTGCCGCTGGTATCCCCTGTACTGGTAAACAATGTAAGCAGCATTATAACAACCTACAGAAGAGGAACATGGTACCCTCAATGCTTGAATTGAGGAATTAAGGATGGGGGGGGGGGGCATCCCACACACGTGTAAATATCAGCTACAGTGGCTACTTGTAATGCTTAAAAGCTGAATATAGGCAAGACTGGTATTCATAATGGCATAATGTTCTGTATTTTTCCACAGCTGCCATGGAGAGGGAGTGCAGTGTTAGGACCCATGCCACTAGATTGGCAAGGATGAGGAAGGCATGTGGTTTGTATGGAGCAGAAGAGTAGTGTTATTGCAGCATTAAAAGTTAAAGATATTTTTTTATGTTTTAAACAATTGTATCAAATTGAGCATGCATTACTCAACTGAGCATGCATTACTCAACTGTAAAAGCAAGTATGCATGCATTATTTTGTAGCATAAACAAAGATAGCTTGTTTGGTATTTTATATAGTTGTATCAAATTGAACATGCCTATTCCAACTATAAAAGCAAGTGTGTTGTGTATTAGTCTGTAGCACAAATGAAGAGTACAATATTAGACCAGTCAGAGGTGGGGGGTTCATATACCATAATTCCCAACTATACAATAACTGTAATTCTTCAGTTATGTGTAATTTTAAAATTTTGAAGTAAAAGCTCTAAACCAGTGACACACATGCCCTGCTGTAAACTGTAATCTGGATAACTGGAACATGCAGTTGTGCAATATATGCACATGTAAATGAGTACTTGTTACAATCTGTAGTATAGTGTGCATCTGTTAGAAACTGCTAGTCTTAAAAGTAACAAGTTATCTGTTGGTGGTAGCAGTATTATGAGTAAAGGTTAAGATAATAGAGTCCAATCATTGTATTGGTGCATTGTATGTTATATATGAAAGTTCCATCTTATCTCTTTTTTTCTCTCATAAGTAATGCAAAAGTAGTTAAAATGTTAGATACAGCTGTATTCAAACCTAGTACCATCTGGTCCCAAAATGTAACGTATCACTGCACTAACACCTGCTGACACACAGGTAATTATCAGTTGTAGCAGTATTATGAGTAAAGGTTAAGATAATAAGAGTCAAATCATTGTATTAATGCATTGTATGTTATATATGAAGGTTCCATCTTATCTCTTTTTTTCTCTTACCCCAACCCTTATGTCTTTTTTTTTTTTTTTATTTTATGTGTTATCAAAATGTGTACATGTCGTCCATGTGTACCACATCACAAAATGATGCACGGCAGGTTAGGCCTGCTCCACAGAATCCACCTCCCTCACTCCACCAGCCGTAGCAGTGTTGCCCAGCACCTCTGGGAGCCAACCTGACAGCACCGTCTCTGCTGCCCCTGCACTACCCCCCCCCAGGTAGTTCTGCCCCAGAGAAAAGGCCAGTGGTTCCCTCTGGGAACAGTGGCAGGGGTTGTGAATTTATCACCTGTGCTGACCTGCCAGAGAAGAGTGCATAGGGTTGTGCACCACACTGTGGAAGCACTCCTATGCCGGATGGAGGGGTTGCCCTCCCTCATTTTACATAGGACCAGTAGGAGGAGACCTTGCGCACTCTGTGGGTGAGGACTTGATTCTCACTGTAACAAGCTTGATATTCATAGGTCATGGGTGTCCCACTTATTCATGGTGCCACCGACCTCCTCAGTCCATCACTGTTCCTGTGTCTAGTCTTTGTTATCTTGTCTATCTGCAATTGCTTTCTCACCTACCCAACTTACCAGACTCAGAGATACCCATGTCCCTTCCCCAACATTCCTCTCATTCTCAAAAAAAAAAATTTGCAAAGATGCTATAGCAGAGTACAAACAGTAAGGTAATTCATATCACCAGTTGTAGCAGTGCAACACAAGAGTAAACATCAGCTGAAGGTAAAATAAATCATTGTAAATTAGGGTGGTGATGCAGTACCATAAGGACATAATCTTAAATTTGTATCAGTAGTTGCATCAATATACCCAAAATAAATACTAAATGAGAAAAGTATATCCACTATAAATAGATGGGCATGTGGCATAAGGAGAGGTTAGATAAAGCAACAGCAGACATAGTTATTGGGTTGGGATGAAAAGGTACATCAGCTGTAATATGAAATGTACTATAATAAGTGTAACAAACAGTAACCATAAGCATCTGGATAGGTATTGTAACTGATATTTTAAATATGATTAAACTAGAGGTGATGTAAGCTAGGTGTGTATGAGAAGTGGTATTTATCAATGAAGAAAAAATCTAAAAATAGGGTATTACAATAAAGAAAAAAAGTAGTTTGGGTTACTATCTATTTTATTCTTTTATTCTTTTGTTGACCAGGTTAGTCCGACTGGGCTTGTTGCCTCATTTCAGGGGAGACCCGAGGTGTTTTTTGCACTAGTAGGGGAAATTTGCCAGGGCATTGAGGAACTTGCCGTACTCTTTGAATGAAGAAATGAAAGAGTGCCAAAACAAAATTATGTTATGGAAAATAAAAAAAGGAATACGTGTGAGAAAAATAGAAAGGAATGCTACTTAAGAATTATGAAAGCATTTTATTGTATTGATCCATGGAAGGATTTAGAAATAGATAAGAAAAAAGCTATAACTATGAGATATAATAACGATAAAAAGATTTTATGAAGACTGTCTGTTGGAAAATTGCCGGTTAAGGTGAATATGCCATACAAAAAAAAAGCAGGATAGACTGTGCAATGAATGTGGAGAGTCTGAGACTACTGAGCATGTGTTTTTGAAATGTGAAAGAGTTAATAATTTGTGGAAATAAATATGTAAAGATAATAGGGTGAAAAGTTTGTTAAAATTTGACCAAATAAATATGGACATAATAGAATTTGGTTATTGTGGAGCACGTAAACAGGAAGAAGTGAAGAAAATGGACAGAGTTAAATTTTATATTTCATGGACTATATGGAATGTGAGACTAAATTATATTATATACAGTGGAAAATGGACTTTGACAAAGATTTTGGAAAAAAATAATGTTTTGGTTGTGGATAAAAGGTGGGCGGATGCTTAAATTGAAGTGTATAATGTATGAATATTTGTAATAATTTAAATATGTAAATAATATGTAATGTATACATCAATAAAAAACCCTACTCTTTGTTTATTGATCAGGCGTTCTGTTTCATTGACACACTTTTACTTTTGTTCTGGGTGCAGTGGCAACCCAGGAGGTATGAAGAAAAAACGCTTGACCCGTTGGGTGCTAGCAGTGGTGATTTGATTGTGAAAAAGGAAGTTGAGCCTTTTCATGTTAATATGGGTTTACCAGAGGAAAGAAGAGTAAAAGAAAAGACATTTAAACCTTCAGAAGTTGCAGTTTTTAATGGTCGTGAGTCTACAATTGTGGGGGAGACAGCTGAGCTTTCAGAGAATTTAAAATCCCAGAGAGTGAGAGCCAGCAGAAGAAGACATTTCAGCCTTCAGAACTGAATAACGTTGAAATGGTAGATATAGAGGGAGGAAAGGTAGTCAAGCCTTTCAGGGATTCAGAGGACGTATTTCAAATGTAGCTGTTCGAGGAAGATAAAGCAGCTAAAGATGGATGTTTTGTTACAACCCTCCAGTCGGGTTGCAGGATGATTTATTAAGAGATTTGCTTTCAGCAAGCTAGCCAGAAAGTGGGAGAGAATTATCACGGGGCCATAATATGTACAAAATACAACATGAAGTAGTACAGAAGATAACATAGGTGGCAATTAAAAAGAAAACAAATGCAGATACTGTGAAGGAGACAGCAGAAAAAAAGGTGGAAATAATTTGGAAGTCAAGCAGAAAAAATATACATTGAAGATTTATAATAAAGAAAAAGCAATAGAAAGATATGAGATATTGGACAATATAATTTTACCTTTGGGCACAAAAGTGAAAGAGGTAAGAGCATTTATTTATTTATGGAAAGAGACTTTTTGTGACATTATTTTTGAAAATGGACATGCAATGGAAAATGTTTGAGAGAATACAAAAAAAGTACTGTTATCCTTGGAACATGTATATTTTTAAAGTTTTCAGCATAGAGACTAAAAAGAAACTTCATGTTCAATTCAGAGCAGATGCTGAAAAAGGAGACTTAGATATTTAAGTAAAATGTGTAAAAATGTGTTGGACATTACTAAAGTGTATGATAGAGGATTATGGACTGCTCCGATCATCTAGATATATCGTTATGGTAAGAAGAGAGCTTTTAAGTCTACTTCTAGAATGTTCTCATGCTTCTGTGGTTAAAGGTGGTCTACTCGGCACATCTGGTATTTCTAGTCCCTTGTCTGGTCTGTAATTTAGTTCTGCCTTGTACCTTTTATACAAAGACGTAAATATATTTTGCAAGGGCCTATCATGTATTTTGCCAGAGAATAATTTTTCATAGTCAGTTGTAGAATCTCTTATCTATTTACTGTTGTTAGCAGTTGCTGAGTTTGTTTGTCTGTTTCTAAAAGCTCTTAACCCATAGGTAACTAGTCTGTTAATTTCTCAGTTCACATCTCCTGTGCCGTTCTGACTCATTTCTTTTTACAACACATGTAGTTTATTTCACACATCTTGTTATTTTAATTTAGTCCATTTTGAATTATTGTCAGTATTTTGTAATTTGCTGCCCGTTGTTCCATTCCCAGGTTGTGTTACTCTCTCAGCTTTCTTAGAGGTTGAGTAATTTCAGATACATCAGTATTATTTTACATGTGATTTATTTAACTTGAAATTATACTGCTTAAATCTGTTTAGTTATTTATGCCATATGATTTTTAATGTGTTGGTGACTGTTTGGAAGTTGCTCACATCACACATTCTTGACTGCTGGCTGGGTGGATTACAGTTGTTTAGCGTGGAGAGTCACAAACTTAATTAAATGTAAGAAATTGTTTTCATTTGAACAAGAAAAACAGTCTTCTCACTTTCTGTTCTGCTGAAATGTATTTTATCGCATTTAATAGAAACACTGCATACGGCAAGTTCAATACAGAAAAAAGTGGCAGAGAATCAAAGGTGTGATGTGAAGTTGTTCAATCTCGCCGTTTGTTCTTACACATGGGTTCGGAGCCAATCCATCGGCTCCGAGTCGTCCGCTTTCCAAGCTCAATATCTTTCAGTAGCTCGAGGCACAGTACCTATCCCATGATCTAGTTTGCCGCTGCAATGGATCACAAGTCTTCAGTGTGCTCGAGCCAATGAAGGTTTATTAAGAAGTATTTCTACAGCTAAGTTTACTTTATATATATATATATATATATATATATATATATATATATATATATATATATATATATATATATGTTTTTCTACCAGTTTTACCTGTTATACTGTCCTTTTTTTAGGGATTTGTCCCTGTTTAGCTTGTTTCATTGGAGCGAGTTGCTCTTGGGCCTTGCCCTCTCTTCAGTTGATTTCATCCTTTGCTATTGTTGTGCAGTGATCTATATTTCACATTTCACCTATCCCACCTTTTGACAGATTGTTATTTTAGTATTATTAGATTGTACTTTATATTATCAGGGATCTGATAAATGTGTTTTCTCTGTGTTCTCCTCTTGTGATTGGATAGTACTATTGTACTTGATATTATAGGTTCATAGGTTCATACTAGGCTATCTGCCCTGGGGCAATTATAAGCCTAGCCCGATTCTGTATGGCTTACACCACCCCTTGATTTGAGTATACTGTGCCCTTTTTAAGGTTTAGTTTACTGTGCCTCTGTCTAATAGTGACACGGGAGTAATCCCTGGGACAAACCTACGATCCCCCATCCACTTATTGAGATTCTTCTTGAAGAGATTCAGAGAGGTGCTCTGCCTCACATGAACTGGAATTCTATTCCAGAGCGAAGGGAGCCTCTGGGTTATGAACCTGTCGCTCCAGCAAGTTCTATTTATTTCTGTGCTGAGGTTCAAGTCCCTCGAGCGTGGCTCTAAGGGATTTAGATTTACTGAGGTGGAGCATGTCCATTAATTCTGGATTTGACATAGCTTTGTATGTCAGGCATAGATCGCCTCGAAGTAGGCGGTATGCAACTGAGTAGAGCTGGAGTTTTTTTAACCGAGCAGCATATGTCATCTGTTTGAGACCCTTGATCCTCTTGGTGAGATACTTTTGGGGTCTTTCCAATTGCTGCAGGTGTCGGGTAAGGTACATCCCAAAAGGGGCATTGTATTCTATGATGGGCCTGATGAGGGATGAATAAAGGGGCACGATTACCTCTCTTGATCTAGATGTGAAACCCTTCGTGATGAGGTGGGCTATGTAGAAGGTCTTTCTAACCATGCTGGCAATGTGGTTTTCAAAGGAGAGATTGCTATCAACTTGGGTCCCCAGGTCCCTAATAACTTTCTCTGTACTTAATGGGTTTCCGCCTATGTGGTAATTTGTGGGCACATTGTTTCTGCCAAAGGGTATGACTATACATTTTTTGGCATTTAGCTTTAAACCATGGCGCTGGCACCAGTTATCTGTCTCTGTGAGACCTTTTTGAAGGATGTTTGTATCAGCTGGAGAGTTGATTATGGCACCCAGTTTGCAGTCGTCTGCGAACTTGGTGAGCCATAGTCCTCCCACGTTTGCCTATACCTTGGAAAAGTATATACCGAACAAGAGTGGTCCCAGGACAGAACCCTGTGGGACGCCACTTGTGACCGGTTTCGAGTCTGACATGGCTCCAGCAACTCTCACTCTGTGGGTTCTGTCTTTGAGCCAGTTTGCGACCCATCTTGTGACATAGGGGTTTATGTTTAAGCTGGATAGCTTATCTATGATACCCGGGTGAGGTATTGTGTCAAATGCCTTTGCAAGGTACAGATAGGCTGTGTGGACTACCTTCCCTTCATCTATGGCTTTGGTGACTGTTTCAAAGAAGTCAACCAGGTTCAAAAGGCAGGATCTGCCCTTGACAAAGCCGAACTGGGTAGGATCTAGTGTCTGCAGGTCCCCAATGTCTTTGTTTACGAGCTCCATGATGATCCTCTCCATAGCCTTGCAGACTAAGCTAGTCAGGCTTATGGGGCGATAGTTTCCAGGGTCCGTAGAGGCTCCACCTTTGTGGAGTGGGACCACTGTTGCTGTACGCCATTCTGTGGGCACATATCCTGTAGTGAGGCTGAGATTGTATAGCTGTTTTATTTGAGGGATTAGTTCCTCTTGTAGTTCATGTAGGATGCAACCTGGGACGCCATCTGGTCCCATGGAAGCAGTGTTTTTTGCTTTGGAGAGGGCAGCCTTCACCTGAGCATCTGAGATGTTTTGGGAGGCAGCCCTCTGCCGGGATAGATACTTCTTCTTTGGGGGGGGGGGGTTTGCACTGAACCTGTTTGCCAGGATATTGGCGATGTCTGTGGGTTCAGTGTATTTTTTGTCATTTAGAATCAACTCAGAACAAGTCTGGGAGTTGCATCCCAGGTTTCTGACATAACTGAAAAAAGCCTTATGATGGTCTTTGGTGTCCTGTGCAATTTTTCTCTCGAAGCTGGCCTTGGAGGATTTTATGAGGGATCGTAATTTTTTGCTAGTACTGATCAGAGATGCCTTCCCTATTAGGGATTTTGCTCTATTGTGTAGTAGCTTCCTCCTTCTGTTGTACAGTTTATTTATGGCAGGGGTCCACCAGACTGGATGCCTGCCTTTGGATGATTGGGTCTTGGTTTTGTTTGGGATAGCATGATCCATGCATTCCTGGAGATGTCCGTAGAATGCATTTATATAGGATTCTGCAGTTTGGGCTGTAGTTTCCACTAGCCCTGAGGCCTTGAAGGATTCCACTTCGGTTTTGAGAAGTGAGAAGTTCGCTTTTGAGAAGTTTTTCACTGTGGTTTTCTGGGCTGGGGGTGGGGTCGGGATGTGGACATCCAGTGAAATTAATTTATGGTCTGATCTTACCAATGAGGGATATATTTCTGGTGTGGAGCATAGAGTCCCCATGTTGGTAATGATCAGGTCTAGTATGTTGTCCCCTCTTGTGGGAGTGGTGACTAGTTGTTCCATAGCATTTGAGTTTATAATTTCCAGGAATCTTTGGGCTAAGGTACTGGGGCTTGAGTAGTTCTCCCAGTCAATGTTTGGGTAGCTGAAGTCGCCCAATATAATGGTGTTGGGAGAGATCTTCATGTTCTCCAATGTTTTCAGGAAGGCCGAATGGGATTCCTGACTTTGAGAGGGTGGTCTGTAGGATGCTATAAACTGAAAAGCAGTCTTGCCCACTGTTAGTTGCACATGGATGGTCTCCGATACTTCGTGCAATGCCACTAACCTGGAGGTGTGGATATCCTTGATAAATATGGAAAATCCCCCTCCTTTTCTGGTTCGGTCCGGGTTTTGGGGCCGAAAAGCATGATACAAGGAATAGCCTGGTAGTGCTGGGGTGCTCTCTCAGGTTTCTGTCACTGCACAGATATCTATGCTCTCCATACTGAGGAGAGCTTTGAGTGCGTGCATCTTGAGGTTAAGACTTCTGGCGTTTAGCAGCATTACCCTTAGTTTCTTGTTCCTTGTGCTGTCTATGGGGGTGGGTTTGACTTTTGAGCCTTGCCTAAAAAAGGCACTATGGGGGTGGCAAGAGCCTTTGCCAATATCCAAAAGCCCAGTGGTGACAGGTGCAAGCCGTCCCTAGCGAAGCAAAGTGGCTTGTCGAGCATGTCATCCTAGGCTGACAGACACTGGATCCCCTTTGAATGACACCAAAATTTTAGCCAATTGTTAAAATCGATCATTTTGTCTTTGTACTGTGGCATCATTCTAGGTGAGGGTAAGATGCTGCTCAAGGTCAGGGTCATACCAGCCTGGGCTGCATGATCAGAGAGCTCCTCTATGTCTCTTTTCATGTAGTCCAGGGAGGTACGTCTCGGGTCATTCACACCAGCATGTACAATGACTGAGTCATATTTGTATTTGCTTTGGAGTGACCTGAGTGCTTGCGTTATGTGTCGGATCCTAGCACCCGACAGGCAGCTCACCGTGACCTTCTCTTTATTCAGCCTGGTGAGCGGGACGTCAGTGTGTCTGACAATAGAGTCACCTATAACAAGAGTATCAGGTGTGTTATTCGGCCTTAAGGGCTGTGGCTGCTTGGCACACTGACTTTGTGGGTTATGTGTTGTGTGTGTTTTGTTTTGAGGTATCATTTGCTTGGATGTCTGCTTTGGAGGTCTCTGTTGCTTAGGTAGATTTTTATTTAGAGCCTCCGAGTATGTTTTTGTGTATTTGTGTTTGGCTCGCTGATGTGTTGGGACTATGTGATACTGGAATTGTGTTGTGTGAGGTTACCTTCTCCTCCTGACTGGTTACACCAGTTTTGAGATGAGAGAGCTCAGCCTCCAGTTTGGCTAAATAGTTGCATCTCTCACATATATTTGAACCTGTTTGGAGGAGGAGAGGGTTGTCCGTGTACATGAGACAGTTGTAACATTGCCTCAAAATTCCCAGATTCACCAGCTGGACTGGAGAGGAAACCATTGACTGACCTTTGGACATGCTAGAGTAACAGGGAAACTGAATTTAAGACGGACCAATAGAGGACAGGGTAATCGTAGAGAGTATAAGAGTAAGTAGTGCTTATGGTTTAATAGTGCTAACTTGTAGGATTACTTAATTGGACCAGTGAAGGACCTTAGAATGAGAATACGGTGTTTAAATTGAGAGAGAGAGAGCAGTTCTAAGGGAAAAAGTGAAGAGCAGACTTTGTGGAGCCAGGAATAGTTTAAACCCAATTAGGCGGCGCTGCCCGTTGTTGCGCTATGCTCAAAAACACGCAAAACCACGCAAAAGAGGGTTTTAAGAGAGGAAGATGAAGGAGTTTAGGAATTGACCCAAAATGGCCAATAAAACTACAGTTTCAAGTCAGTAACCACTCCCACAGGGGCAGGCAGGCTGCTCAATGTTTTTCACTGCCACTGATCAACAGAGAGACTTTCCTTTAGCCCAAGCAAAAAATGGCCCCACAGAAACTTACAAACAGTTCAAGAACAGCAAGCCAGAAAATGCTCAAAATAGGCGGCTATGCAGAAAAACTTAGCAAATAAACAGAGGAAAAATACTTGGTCTCAAAAGTGGCTCCTTTCTTCTCTCAGTATTTTCTCCTCTTGGTGGGTGCTTCACCAACAGCCAACAAGCCTGAAAAGATGCCAAAACCACAAGGCAACCAGGTTTTAAGAGAGGAAGATGAAGGAGTTTTGCAATTGACCCAAAATGGCCAATAAAACTATAGTTTCAAGTCAGTAACCACTCCCACAGGGGCAGGCAGGCTGCTCAATGTTTTTCATTGCCACTGATCAACAGAGAGACTTTCCTTTAGCCCAAGCAAAAAATGGCCTCACAGAAACTTACAAACAGTTCAAGAACAGCAAGTCTGTAACTGAACTTTTTTAAATCTCAGAAAAGTGGGAAAAAAGCACAGGGATCTGATAATTGTGTTTTCTCTTTGGACATGATGGCTGACCAAAAGCAAAAGTCTGGATTTAAAAGATGTGACTGTGGTCAAAAATGTCAATAACAGACAACCACATTTATTGTGTTTATTGTTTGGGACCTCTACATTTGCAGGAGGATTGTTCCATCTGCCACTCTTTTAGTGGCAGAGTTCTGTTAGATAGATGTAGGAAACTTATTGTTCGAGGTCTCTTAAAACCTGAGTTTCAAGAAGCTTTGGGCAAGTCCGACCAGACCTCCAAGTCTTCGAAAGGGTCGAAGTCATCTCGGGTGTCCTCGGAGCCTAAGTCTTTCTCTCCGAGCACCTCTGTTAAAGTGCGGTCACCGGTTCCTAGTTCTTCAGAACCGTGTGCCGAACCGATGATTCGGAGCCAACCTTTGTTTTTTAGAGCCGGTATCAGAGACTTTAAAATCTCCAATACTTAGGTCTGTAGCTTCTTCGACCCGCTCTTCAAGGATGTCGGATATTGATGTGGACTGTGTGGTGCAGAGGCTCTTGGAGAACCCGGCATTGGCTAAACTGCTCTCGGTTTCATCCCAACTGGGTTCGAGCCCTGCTCCTGCCCCATTGCCTGTGACTACTACTCCTCTGAGCCTACCCAGGCCTTCGGAGCCGGAGGTGGAAGATCTGATGGTTGTGGAACCCGTGGAGCCGAGGCTCTTGGAGAACCCGGCATTGGCTAAACTGCTCTCGGCTTCATCCCAACTGGGTTCGAGCCCTGCTCCTGCCCCATTGCCTGTGACTACTACTCCTCTGAGCCTACTCAGGCCTTTGGAGCCAGAGATGGAAGATTGATGGTTGTGGAACCCGTGGAGCAGAGTCCTGTTTCAGTGACTTCGGCTCCACTCACCTTGACCTCTTCAGTGCCGTCCGAAGAGTCTCTGATCCGACACTCTCTCGTCAGTTCCGGGGGGAGAGTCGAACCGACGCCTTGGTTCTGACACTTCCCCTCGGGGCTTTGGTGCAGGTGAGCTCAGCTCCGTCCTCTGGTTCGGAGCCCTCGGCCTCTGCACCGGCGAGACCTCTGTCTTCCTCTGAACCGCTGGCCTCCTCGGGCCAAGAGTCTGGGGCCTTCGATGCCATGAGGAGGGTATTGTCTGTTCAGACCCACGATACAGGTCTCTCCTCTACCTCCTTGAAGATGCCAAGTTCTGCCTCTTCATCTAAAGCACCTATTAAGCGACGAGACCCAGAGCCTCAGATATCCCCTTTCGGTGAACCCTGCTCTACTGAAACTTCACCAGCCGCCCCCACTGATTAAGTTCCCGGAAAGAGGCTCTGCAAGAGGAGGCATTTGGATTCCCCTCAGGAATCCATGACATCAGACACTGATTTAGAGGAATTGGAAGGGTCCTCGTGGTCCCCCTCGGAGGATGTCTCCTTTGCGGACATCTTAGAAATACTTAAGCAGAGGGGTGACCGGCAATCCATTCGCCCTACTAAGGATGAGTTGGTGCTCCTGAAGGCCTTTGGGTCTCAGCCCTCCACCTCCTGGGTTACTCTGCCCTTCGAACTAATGGATCTGGTTGCTCGAAGGGCATGGGAGTCCCCTGACACCATGGAACCAGTCCCTCGGAAGCCCAATAAATTCATCCCTGCCCCTCAAGAGAAATCGTTCCTCACCAAATGAGTCCCTGTTGATGCCATAGTGGTGGCAGCGGCCACCAAGAAAGAGATGTCAGAGACTTCTTCTACTGTCCATCCTCCTTATAAGGATTCCAGGACAATGGACAAATACGGGAAATGCATTTTTAGTTCTGCGACATTTGCCATGAGATTGCTTAACTACTTGACCCATTTTACTTACCTTCATTGAGATCTCCTTCAAGAACTCAGAGATATTCTGAAGGGTAACACAGATGAAGCTATTTTGGAAAAGGTTACAGCTCAGCTTTCTACCCTTAATTCCATCATCAGCTCATTCATGCGGCTCATTTCCTATGCAGCCAAGGGATCGAGTCGATCAGCAGGTTCAGCGATTGCCTTGCGGAGACAGTCCTGGATGCGCTTGTGCTCCTTTGTGGGAGCCTTCAAGTCTTCCTTTTTCAGTACCCCATTTGATGGCTCCTCATTGTTTGGGTCTAAAGTCAAGGGAGACCCTCACTAGGTGTGAGCAGGAAGGAAAGACTCTATCTGCTGTAGGAGTCCGTTTTTCCACCCCTGCTAGACCATACCCCAAAGGGCAAAGAGGTGGAAAAATGTAGTTCCAGAAGTCCCAAGGAACTTTCCAGAACACAAGTAGTGAACCCCCCCCCCACTTCAGGGGCAGAGGAGGGGGCAATAATGGAAGACGCCGCTTTAGCAGCAGAGGGGGTCCACAGAACCAGGATGACAGGGAGCAGTTTCCTGGCAAGCCCTGTCAGCGCTCCTGAGAGGAGGCCTGACTGTCCTACTCTGGAGGCAGTCGGGGGTCGCTTGGCTTTGTACCCAGACGCCTGGCTAGGAATTGCATCAGATTCTTGGGTACAAAACATAGTTACCAGAGGTTACCTCATTCCCTTTGTAGAACCCCCATTACCCACAAAAAGAATCCCAGATGTCCCACCCAGTTCTGAGGAACCAAGCTGTCACAGAAATCCAAAACCTGCTAGTAAAAAAAGTTGTCCAGCCAGTCCCGGTGGACCAGATAGGAACCGGAACTTACTCCAGATTCTTTTTAGTTCCAAAGAAAACAGGGGACTGAAGGCCCATTCTAGACCTCAGCAAACTCAATGCATTCATAAAGAAGGAGAAGTTCCGGATGGTCACGCTTCAGTCAATACTCCCGTTCCTGGGAACGGGTGATTGGATGTGCTGTTTAGATCTTAAGGATGCGTACTACCACATCAAAATGGCCAGACCATCCAGAGATCACCTGCATTTCCGGCTGGGAGCCAGTTATTACCAATTTCGAGCTCTGCTCTTTGGTTTCACTACAGCCCCAAGGGTGTTCACCAAATGTATGGCAGTAGTTACGGCTCACCTGAGGCATCTAGGATTCTGGGTGTTTTCGTATCTGGACGACTGGCTCCTATCCGCCACCACCAGGCATCAATCTCTGTCCTCCGTTAGGAATAACCATTAATTTAGAAAAATCTGCTTTATTACCATCGCAGCATATCTCCTTTATTGGAGCAGACCTAGACACCACAACCGCCATGGTCAAATTACCTCTAGAAAGAGTCACCTCGCTAAAAAATCAGCTGTCATGCTTGTTACAAGAAAATAAAGTACCTGCTTCTCAGGTATTAAAACTCTTAGGCACAATGGCAGCTTCCCTCATAGCAGTTCCTCTGGGCTGGATGCACATGTGGATACTCCAATGGTTGCTTTTCACCTAGTGGTCCTACCAATAGCTCCCGATGTCATTCAAGATTCTGTTGACAGATGCTTGCAAGAGAGACCTTCTCTGGTGGTTGAACAGCCACCAGGTGACAGTAGGTCGACAGTTTATATTACCCCCTCCAGTAGCCATGGTGACCACGGACGCTTCCCTGATAGGGGGGGGCTTTTTCAGGGAAAGACTGCCCAAGGTACCTGGTCAGAGATGGAATGTCATTTGCACATCAACGTCCTGGAGTTGAGAGCAGTGCTTTTAGTGTTGCAGCACTTTCACGACTCTCTACCTCAAGGGATGATTGCAGTTCAGACAGACAACATGTCAGTAGTCTGGTACATCAACAAACAAGGGGGAACCAAATCTTACCCCTTATGCCGAGAAGCTTTGAGGATTTGGAAGTGGGCTGTGTCCAACGGGCGCTTTCTATTAGCAAAGCACATCCCGGGGAAATCCAGTGTGATAGCGGACTAACTGAGCAGAGCGATTCTCTTACCCCACGAGTGGTCCCTCAAACAAAATGTGGCGGAAAGGATATTCCGCAAATGTGGCCAGCCTTGCTGCGACCTTTTTGCATCTCCAATGAATGTCAAATGCAGAAGCTACTTAGCCCTCAACCCTCCACCAG
The DNA here is from genome assembly GCF_019279795.1 of Protopterus annectens. Lineage (NCBI taxonomy): Eukaryota > Metazoa > Chordata > Ceratodontiformes > Protopteridae > Protopterus > Protopterus annectens. The sequence continues at coordinate 1,662,508,739 of NC_056744.1, read as the reverse complement.
CGGACAGTCCCAGGGATTCACTTGTGCATGATTGGCCCTCTGGTCTCCTTTATGCCTTTCCTCCAACCCCACTGATTCCTAGATTCTTGATGAAAGCAAAGGACTCTGGGGTGACAGTTATTCTGATGGCCCCTTTTTGACCTCGGCAGATATGGTTCCCCTTTCTTCACCAATACCAACTGGAAGAACCTTGGTTCCCGGACCCAGTGCCAGACCTACTGACGCATTCATCAGGAGTTCTTCACCCCTCTGTTCAGTCCCTCAAACTGACAGCTTGGCTGCTCCACTTCTCAACCTAGCCAGGTCATATAATCTTTCTTCTGAAGCTCAACATATTCTTGTTTCCTCTCATAAAGTCTCCACTAGGAAACTGTACAGTAGCAAATGGAAATGTTTTGTTTACTGGGCCTTTCAACGCGATATTGATCCCTGTGTTGCCCCTCTTGATATGGTTTTGGAATTGCTCGCAACGATTTTTCAGGAAGGTGCTGCAGTAGCCACTATTAGAGTTCAATTGGCCACTATATCTAATTTTCACTTGGAGATTGAAGGATCTAATCTTACGTCACACAGACTATGTAAAGCCTTTTTGAAAGGGACTCCTCACCTAAGGCCACCTATCAGACAACCAGTTGCACCATGGAATCTAAATTTAATATTATCTCAGCTGATGCTTCCCCCCTTTGAGCCTGCATCCTCTTGCCCCTTGAAGTTGATATCTTGGAAAACATTATTTTTGGTGGCTATTACTTCAGCTTGTAGAGTTTCTGAACTTCAAGCTCTTTCTATTAGGCCCCCTTACTTGGTATTTTTTCCTGATAGGAGGGATTTGTCCTGAGAGAGACTTTCTCCCAAAGGTCTGCTCCGAGACTAATCTGAATCAGTCTATTGAGTTGCCTACTTTTTTCAGACATCATTCTAATAAAATGGAGTATATGCTACATAAACTTGATGTCCACAGACAGTTGAGATTTTACTTGGACAGGATAAAGGATTTTAGAAAGTCTGAACAGCTTTTTGTCTCCTGCACTGATAAAAAAGGGCTATCTGTGTCTAAAGTTACCTTGTCTAAATGGTTATCAGATTGCATAAAGTTTGTATACTCTTCCACTAATCAGACCTTAGAAAACAAGGTGAAAGCTCATTCCACTAGGGCGGTATCCACATCTCTAGCTCATGCAGCTCGTTTGCCTTTGGACACCATTTGTGCAGCCGCCACTGGGTCAAAACCACATAGGTTTATCACTCATTACAAAGTAGACAGTGCTCCAGGCACAGAGCTTCCTTTGGTTCCACTGTTCTCAGGAATGTACTCCCATGAGCCACCCAGGGTTCGGGTGCTTGGAATGCTACCCACATGTAAGAACAAACGGCGAGATTGAACAACTTCACATAAAGAAGTTATGTTCTTACCATAACATTCCATGTGAGTTGTTCATCTTGCCTTTGTTCTTACATTTCCCACCCTCCATCCCCCTCCGGGTTCTTGAAGACCAGTTACGACTGGAGGTCGGATTTGGTTTGTCTACTGTCCTTTACTTTACTAGACTTTCTTCCTGTGGTTAACTGTACATCTATGTTTTTATATATTTTTTTATATATACACATATTGACATTTAGGGTATGTTAGGCTTTTCCTCTATTGATTAATTCAGCAAACTAGATCTGAGGGTTAGTCAGAGAGCATCATGGAATAGGTACTGTGCCTCGAGCTACTGAAAGATCTTGAGCTTGGAAAGCGGCCGACTCAGAGCCGATGGATCGGCTCCGAACCCACGTGTAAGAACAAAGCTGAGATGAACTCACATGGAACATTATGGTAAGAGCATAACTTCTTTTTGTGAGCTGTCTGCTTTTCAAGTTATCTTAGCTTGAATGGATAAGACCCACCCACATAGGTAGTGCTGTAGGTATGTTTAACACCACAGTGACAGTAGCACTGTCAGCATTAACAACTTAAGGTCTGCACAAATCTAATCATTTTTTCAGCATTTGAAAGCCATTTTTTTTTCTGTTCATATCTTGACTTGTAGGGCACATTGCTCTAAAAGCATTCTTAGTGACACAGTTACCTGTAGCATATTCAGTGAAGATTTTACATGATACAGCAGAATTCCTGGAAACCTCTGTAGTGTCTCCCAAGGGTCGCTCCCAATTCAAAGTAAGGGTCATCATAAGTTGGAAGAACTCCTTTCTAATACAGAGAGAGACATTAGGAGACATGCATCTCTGACTTCTATTGAGGAATCTCTCACCTTTATGCAACTTGAACTTCAGTATAGACAGGCTTACCTATTCTGTATTTCAACCTACTAGATTGTAGCAGTGATTTTTTGAAGAAAAATGTTACTAATTTAACATCTACAATATATGCAGACAAAGGAAGACATTCAAGCTCACATACTGCTGTACATTGTTAGGAATACATTGAGTCATCCCTTAATTATTTAATGGAAAATAAGCAAAAAGTATTTTTAAACCAATCCAGGAATTGTAATTGAATCCCTAGTCAGTGTACAGTAGTTATGGATTTTATAAAATCAAAACATGAGTACATTGTAAGGGTATCTGACAAAAAGGGCAACATTGTAATTGTGGATCATGTACATTAAATGAGATACATTATTTTGTACTGATAGAAAATATGTTTTACAGAACATAAGTGTAGCAATGGGGATTGGGGGGCTGATTTTGACTATAAATGTGCTGACATTTTTGTCTTTTTTCCTTTTAAGCCTCCTGCATCTGGCCATCGGCTACCAACAGCTGTTCTCATTTACTGGGTCTACTGGACCCACCTTAACTGATCCCAGGCTCTACCTGACCCACATCCAGGGCCAATGAGGAAATCAGGGTCACTGGTGTGACTTAGTGTTGTCATTCTTCTCCTGAGGAGCATGCTCTAACACACTACTCCACAGCAGCCTTCTGAGTTCTGCTATGGCTGCCTTTGGGAGCTGCTTTGCTCACTTCTGTGCATGGCAGCCTACTGACCAAGCAAGACACAGCTTGTAGCTTGGAGCTCAACAGGTTCCTCATGCTGATGTTGCAAAGAGCCAGGGTACCTGTCCCCCCACCCCTAAGGATGGCTGAGCTGATGTCTGTCCCACACTCCAGTCCTATCTGTGTGGTCCCTCCATCATCATGCTGTTAATTGAATATGTAACCCAGTCAGGTTTTATCCCTCAGTGCCATAGGTCAGGGTAATCTTTCTCTTTTTATAATCATTGGATTTTTTTCCTAGTTGCCCTTTGATAAATATGATTTATTACTGACCTTAAACTGATAATTTTCTATTTATCATGCTTCTTTTTCTGAATTTGATTTTTTTTCTATGTCATTACAAAAACAATGTGGATTTGTAATTTACAGAGACAGCACACAATCATGTTGATCACATTTTTAGATGTTGTACTAATTTGAGAAATAGGTTAATGTGTGTGTAGTATAACAGCATCTAAAACTAGCAGAGATTTTTTTTTAGCTTCTGATAATTTGCATCCCCCCACCTACTACCTGTTTTGCCACTAGGGGTGCAATTATACGTGAGTAGGAATGCAACTTGAATACAGGGTTTTGGAATATTGTCCCACAAGACCTTAAGTGTGAGTTTTTGCAGAGCTGTCTTTCCAAAGTAATAGCTATGACAAACTGTAAAGATGGATCTCGGATCTCAGATTTTAACAGTACCACCCCAGCAGGATTCAGACAGTCTTTTTTTACCACATATTGAATTTACTCCATATTTTAGGATTTTCAGGAGCTGATGTGTGTTAAAAGTTAGATGCAGAGCTAATTGGGAATTTGCAAATGGTGATGTCCTCTAACACCTGAACACATAATTTGAATGGTAATGTGTCCACAAATAGTTTGGAGTCTCAAACTCTGGGCAATATGAAGGATGTCTACACATTTGGACCATGAAAAGTGCATTTGTTGTTGGCTAAATATAACATTTCTGAACATCATTGGCCATATATGTCATCTTAATTATGGACATTATTACCACAACAGTAATGTGGTGTATGTTATATGTTGTAATTGTTCTCCCTCCCTAAGGTACATTGGGAAAGATTTGCACACATTTGAGCTTAGATTACAAAAACACATTAGGGAAGTGAGGACTTTTCACCCTTTAGTGCTGTAGCTACCCATATTGATGTCTTTCTTGCTGGAATTCCATTCCATGCCGTATATACTAACAGTATATTCTAACAGTAGGGTGACAGTGGGGAAAACTTTTGTTGTTGAAAACTGACTCACAGTATATTTTGAAACATAATACTTCATTACCATTTGGTTTTAGTACCAAAATTAGTTGGCATTGTATCTTGTAGAAAACTTCTTATAGGCTGGAGTGCATTGGTATTTGTTTACTGGATTGTTGTTCAACTGATGATGCAGTTATTTTACCTTTATATTCTGTTAGCTATGAATCTCCTAGCCTTTTAGCTGTGAGATCAGGATACACTAAATAGTTTGCATGACAGTTTTGTTTTTGTTCCTTGTGTGGTGATTGTTTTTCAGAAAAGGCATCCATGTTGTTGCACTCTTCACCCTCATGGTCTCTTGATCAACAGTGCTGTCCTCGTCAACTGACCCATTTGTTCCCTATCATCAGGGTGATGGTTGACTGAGAGGAGCCATCATATGAGTGGTTTGAAAGGTTTTTATCTTGTGCTGTGTTTTCCCCATGGATGTTTGGCTAGTGCAGCAGAAGGGTCATGTAATGGGATGACCACCCCAGACCTCCCGTACTTATGCAGAGGACTTTGTCAGTATGCAACACTGCCTTCTTCCCTCAGGCTAAGATGATGGTATCCCCAGTCTACAATGGAGAAGTCACATCCCCTTGTGGACATCCTGAGTGATCTCAGCTGTCTTCTCCTATAGGGGAAGTGAATAGAACATTCCCCTTCATTATTATTACCCCTCCCTGACGCACTCTGATGCCAACTCCACTGTTCATACCCCAATCATGTAGTTCACAGTAAGGGTTCCATTCCTCTGTCCCATGCAGCCAGGCCGAAGACAGTGTCCCTGATTGTTATTATCTCTGTGCAAAGTATCTCCGAGCTACGGGCCTGTACATCCAAACACCCCAGACCTCCCGTATTTATGCAGAGGACTTTGTCAGTATGCAACACTGCCTTCTTCCCTCAGGCTAAGATGATGGTATCCCCAGTCTACAATGGAGAAGTCACATCCCCTTGTGGACATCCTGAGTGATCTCAGCTGTCTTCTCCTATAGGGGAAGTGAATGGAACATTCCCCTTCATTATTATTACCCCTCCCTGACGCACTCCGATGCCAACTCCACTGTTCATACCCCAATCATGTAGTTCACAGTAAGGGTTCCATTCCTCTGTCCCATGCAGCCAGGCCGAAGACAGTGTCCCTGATGGTTATTATCTCTGTGCAAAGTATCTCCGAGCTACGGGCCTGTACATCCAGGGAATCATATCTGGTCACTCACAACAGTAACAGATTTGCTTTACGGTGATGTGGTTTATGCTACTTCAAATAACAAATGTTTGAACAAAGAAGCATTAGATTCTTGTATAACTTTCAAAGCATCACATTGGTGTCTGTGTGTGTGTGTGTGTGTGTGTGTGTGTGTGTGTGTGTGTGTGTGTGTGTGTGTGCGTCTGTGTGTGTGCGTCTGTGTGTGTGCGTCTGTGTGTGTGCGTCTGTGTGTGTGCGTCTGTGTCCCCCAATAGTTCTCAGTTGCATATATGGCTGCACAGACTGGTGCTAATTGAATTGTCCACAAGCCAGATTTGCTACTTCACCAGATCTATAACTTTATCTTTTTTCTGTACCAAGCTTATAGCTGAAAAGACCCCCTACCCAGTAAATTAAGAAAGTAAAAATAGTGCTGTCTCTGCTGAAAGACTGCACATTATATGTTGAATATAATAAACACTGAAGAGGATTTATTTGTCCTTTCAGGTACCAGGAACTTTTGAAGATGTCACAGTTACTTTCACAGAAGAGGAATGGAAAATGTTAAGGAAACAAGATAAGGAGCTGTACAGGGACGTGATGGTACAGAACTATGAAACCTGTGTGTCTGTTGGTAAGTGCGAGCCAGCTTATGAAGCGAGTTCGTTATTTTGAAAGTTATCAATATGATATGAAAATGTGCCAGAATAATTCACAACTATGCACTTCACCCTTGTTTGGTGAGGGGATATAGCATCTCTCTCTCTCTCTCTCTCTCTGTCTTTCTATTCCTATTCCAAAGGGTTCTTACAAAATTAACATGTGTCTCCACTGACATTGTATGATCTTAAGTAATGTTTCTCTTTCTTGTCTGCAGTGAATCTTCTCAAGCATAAGCACTTCTTTCTCTGAGTTAGCATTTTTGTTCTGCTACTTTAGGTGTATATCCCATTGTAACATCATGTTTTTTTTTCAGTTTTTAAACTTCTTTCCTGTACTGAGTGACACTACTGGCCATCTGTTCCTTTTCTGCATAAAATAGCCACCTCTTAAATAGGCTGTTTTGTTGGTTAGGTAGTTAATGTCCCCTTTTTTATTCTCATGTACCCCATGGATAACGCATTGTGAGCAGGCAGTCTCCCACGAGAGACTGGTAGTTTGTTTCTCCGGTATGTTTCATTAACAAAGTGTGACCTGTTGGAGATCTTTTCCTTATTTTATAGATAAAGAAACTTTTGCTTCATTGAAGTAATTTCTCAAAGTCACAGTATGAAATCTAATAAACCCAAGCCTGAAAGGTGCAGTTTATATGCAGCTTTTTAAAATAAAATGCTACTCTATATCATCGTATGTGTACCTGAATTGTTCTTAACAACATAAATAGGTCTCCTGTGCAAAATGTTAAGCAAACATTAAGAAAGGCCTGTCACCTTTTATGATGTTTGTTTAAACTGTTAAGGCAGAATATTGTAACTCCATATTGCTTTGTCTTTATTAGAATTCTGTGTGCTTCTAACAGTTGTAGTTCATAGCGTACTGATATTCATTTAGAATAATTTTTGCTATACTGTGCTAGGATGGTATTGAAAACATGTTACTGTTTTTATGAAATTTTGATTTTAGTGATCATCTATTTGGTGGTCTGACACAGAGTGTATTGAGTGGTTTTGTCCCATGTTCCTCCTGCCTGAATTATTTGGTCTAGATGAAACTGTTTAGTTGTTAATCATCTGTTAGAAATAACTGTCCGATAATATTTTCCTGATTTGTTGTTTTGCTGGAATTATTTGTGTAAGGTCTGCAGTTCACTTTCTGCACTTGGCTTTACTTTGGTCTTGTACCCTAGCCCCATTCCAGCCCACTGTACTTTATTTCTTTCATACATAATACTTTTCAACCCTTCACTGACTTATTTTTTCCTCTAATTTTAACCAAGCAGTCATAAGTCATTACTAGCTTGCTAACATTGGTACCTGACAAAAAGTTCTCTACCATAAAAGCCTTTCAAGCTAAGCCCCTAACAAGGGATTCATATATACTTTTCTCCTCTCATTCTGTTAGGCTACATATTTTAACTCGGAACAAGTCTACTGCAGCCTTACCATTCTCATACCTTCTAGCACAAACTTCCAGCCCTGTTATGTTTTCCGTAAAGTATACCACTTTAGTTCCAAGCAGACTGCTAGACAGCATTGAAGTCTGCCATCACACATAAACAGAATCCTTGCATGTAAACAAATCATCCCACATCATAAAATTAGTTCCTGCAGCTAAACAGAGGAAAATCCCTGTGCCACCTCTACTTAATTGTGTTTCTTCTACTTGCTACCAATATCACACAAAGCCATGTTCCATATCCGCTGATCAACAGTTCCCACCATTTTGAACTCCTACCTTTAGAATCTCTGTTAAATGCTGGTAGCATCAAAAATAAAGTACAACAACTTGACTCCATTCTGTGCATAAACAGCACTGTTACTGTATTAATCACTAAGCTCTGCATTAAGGACAATACTACTACAGATGTAAATATTAATACTACAGATGTAAATAACACCTTTTACTTTTTTGCCAAGATACCTCTGCATGCAAACCTCTAGGCCTGGAACAAGATTGCGTGTTGGGGCCTTGGTCCTGTATAAATCCTCCATAACACTTAACCAGTGCTGTCCATTTAATGGCTCTGATGATCACAATCCCATCTGGGTAACCCTAACCCCTTGTGTAGAAAAGCATAACAAGCTTTTCCAAAACATGTCTTACCACCTCTGTAATAAAAAGAAATTACAAAACCTTAAAAGAATGTATAGTTGATTTCACTCATTATTTTTTTATAATACTAGGAGAATTTAGCCTCCTTGGCGCCCAGTTTGCAATGATCTTAGTTGATTTCTAAAGCATGTAGGCCTTTTGCAGTGAGCAAGCTGCGCCCATCGTAAATCAGACATGTGGACCTTTCATAATCTAATAATAATAAATAATCCCCAGTCAGTCTGTTCCGTTTTAGTCTTCCCCCTTTCCACAATGAGCACTACCCAGAATTGTTCCCAGTCACTGGGATATTCTACCAATTGCTACAAGTAAGAATTCCGTCCTGTTTAAAATCACAAAGTAACACGGGGATATTAACAAAGTGATGCAAATTCGCTGCTTAGGCATGCAGCTCTGCACAGAAGGTCAAGTTAAGGGAAAAAAGTGGTTCAACTGAAGTTATAAAGAAGGATAGGGAACAGGAATAAGGTAAGAATGAGCTGGAGGCATGCAAAACTGCTCCACAAGAGGAACAAGAGTGAAAATTGTTCCAAAAGTCAGTGAAAGTAGCTGAGGCTATAGAACAACAAAGACAGTTGGACAACAGCAACATGAAGTGGGAAAACAAAAAGAAAGAATCCAAAACTAAAACGAAGGCAGGTCTGCTCTGAAAGCGGAGATGCAGTTATATAACCAGTAACTATAGGACCTGGGCAAATAGGATGGCAGAGTAATAAACTGGTTAACCTTGACCTGGAAAATAGCTCTAGATGCTACAGTATCTGAATATCAGCCTTAAAAGAAAATGTACCTGAAGGGATAGCTGGGTAACTTGGAATGTTGTATCCAGTATTGCAGCCAAGTCATTGTTATTTACATCATTTGTTCAACAAGCCTTGATACTTACAGTATGTGCTTGTGACCAGGGCTGTTTTCATGATGACAAGCTTCTGTTATGTCTGCAGTACAAGGTGTATTGCAACCGTATAAAAGTATGAACTGCTGCAGTAAGCATCGTAGGTACAAGAGCACATATGGCAGTCATTGTGAATCCTCGTGCACAGACAGCCAAGCTACGCTGCTGATATTTTAGTGTAACCTAAGGCAATATATATGCGGAGAAATGTCCTATGAAAGGGAAATGGTCAATGATGGTCAGGGGTGGAGTGTAGAGTTAGGTCAACAGAAATGGACAGAAAACTCGGCAAACAGAGGGGTTAACCAAAGAAGGGGCAGAAAACACAGTGAAGAATGGGATCGGACAATGTTTGAATGTAGATTTATGTAAAACTCAGACATGACATACAGGATACAATAATGTAAGATGATGTACCATCCTACTTGTGCAAACAGTGTAATGTTGTAGTAAGTATGCCTGTGTTATAACATGAATGTTACAATGAACATATAAAACTGTGAGGGGATCTGATCCATAAACTGTCTCCATTCGCATAACACACTTAGCTCCATAACAAGGTGAATTTGAGCTGGACAATAGTGAAATATTCAGGAAAAGACACTTAAGGTGGTGGCTCTGTTTCCACACTGACTAAAAAAAAAAAAAAACGTCCCTCAGTGGAATTTAACTCATGATTTGATTTTATGCTAGTCTTCCGAACAATCTTTCAGCATGGTATGCCCCAAAAGAATTCTATACTGACTGTTTTGAGGAAAGACACTTCAGGGAGATTCCACTTTTTGCAGTATAATAATTGAAAAAAGGCAGAGCTTGTGGGAACTGAACCCATGATTTATCTATTTCCTGTCCTTGTATACAACAGAAGAATTCATACCGACAATGTCAGGGGAAAGCTGCTTCAGGGGAATGGCTCATAGGTGCGTAATTTGGTCCATAAATTTGAGAAACAAACATATGACCCAAATCTCTACCCACTGCAATAAACAAATTGAGCCATGTCAGCATTTTGAGTACGAATGTAAACTTTACCCTGCAAACTGCTACAAAACAGAGCTCAACTCATATGTGCAGCTGATGGTAGACATTGCCAATATACATGACATATGATACTGTTGGACTTTATCATTGCTAGACAACAAGCAGTGTCATTTGTTGATGGTTGTACATGAGCGTCAGTGGTACCCCTCACCACCCATCACGCAAATTATGAACACAAAAAATTGCTTTAGAAGCCCTATTCAAGGTATGTATGCATATGGTGCAATCTATTTTGACCAGATTAAAGGTTGGAAATGGTTGGATTGGAAAGAGATGAAAGTGGGTAGCAAGTAGAGGGCAGAACACAAGGTAACCAAATGAGGAATGAGCAGCAGGGAGTTGGGGTAGAAACACGCCTTTTAACTTTGTAGCTCAAGATTACTGGCCAAAGTGCAAGCCAATCTTAGGACAAAGGCCAAAATCAAGGACAGGTTATACAAGTTTAGTTGCTGTACATGGTGGGTACTGGATAGATTAATATTTTGTTTTGAATTACCAGAAATTCTCTGAAGGATCTGATTTGCCATAAAACTACAAATGTTCTGAGGGCCAACTCAAAAATATGAAAATTGACAAAAGCTGAGAAGTATGCATGGATGGGAAATTATTTTTGTGGGAGAAATGGAGAAAGGTGCTTTTTTTAGAAGTCAGGAAGGATGATGTGAGTAAGAGGGGGAGTTAGGTAGTGGGGAAAGATAAGGATGACTAACATAACAGATTGAGGTAGCACAATGTGGGGACACAATGGTGATGGTGACCTCAGTTAAATGGAGAGAAGACAGTGGTGACAAGAGAACTGTAAAACTAACGGGTGGGCATGGACATGAAGGGGAACACCAGGATGGGGATAGGATTTGGGTGTACAGAGGTATTGTCTGCCAATATAGACTAAGTGGGATATCATTTATTACCCATGGTACTGTCACCAGTGGGTCCTGCCTTAGTCTTGAGCAGGATGTGACTGCATGAGTTGCCATAGCATGTGTTCTGTCCTGTTGACGTGGGCATCCAACTTCGTGTTCATGAATTCCCCCACAAGCTCTAACAGGTGACAACATTGTCACCTTTACTTCCACTTCTATTCTACTAGTTTGCACCACTGTACCATTCGCCGGTGCAGGGCTACCTGACACAGGTGGTACAGGTAGGGCAGGATATGTGAAGGCATCCTTGGCAGGCTGTGACCCAGATGTCCTGAGTGTTTCCACTGGTGGTGGTGGGTGCACTGCTGTAGCCCCTCTAGTGGACAACAGGTCACGATGGGGGGTTTGGTGCAGGTTGCTGTGTTACTGCATATAATAGTAGCAGAAATAGAAAGAAGTAAATAAAGTTAACCTATCTAAGAAAAAGGATAGAGAGAAGGATTGCAGACAATAAGAAATGTGCTCTCCACTTATGTTGTTAATGATATCATTAAATAGAATCCATTTTCATTCAGTGTAATGTCATCAGACTTTTTGATTATAAATAGTATGTTCCAAAGAGGAAATAATAAAAAGCCACCCTGCTGTAGTCAGGCAGATAGATTATTTTGGAAGACCAACTGTGTGCATGTGGTCCAAGGCAGGTAGTTTTACTTTTTGACAATAATGCACAAATACTATATAAACATGTTGAAAATTAACTTATTTTGCATAATGGGTGATGTACAAGTGTTGTCTATTGTGAAATGTCCAGTAAACAAGTACTTATGGATCTGGGGGTGAGGAATAAACCCACATTCATCCTCCTAACTTCACAGCACATACTTAACATGAGGAGGTCCTTTTTTTAGCAATATTGAAAAAGGTATACAGAAACACACTAATAACTTTGCTCAATCAGAAAACTAAATTTAATTCATACTTCTTTCTTAATGCCTACTTTTGTAACTATAAAAAGAAAGGCATTTGCTTGACAGCATGGATATTGACCCTGGTGCTCTCTTGGGTGTTTTAGTCTGCTTCTTTATGCCTCTTGATTCCTTTTAAAGTCTTCTTATGCTAGAGCCATAAACAGGTAATACATTGGCATTAGTGAATGGCACACATTGGCAGTTGCTTTGGGTAGGTGACATAAGTCATTCTTACAGTACTGAGATCATGACCACATATGAACTTCATCCTCCCATTGGTGAAGGTGGTCTGGATTGCATTGCTTTAAGTCACTTTAGTGTTGATGACTGCAATCTCAGGTATGGGATGCCAGTAGCATGGGTGACATCCTTATCTAAGCTATTCCATGTATCAGTCTTGTGCTGTGGCCTGGTATAGTCCTTCAGAGAATGTCCAGAATAATCTTAGACTCTTCCTCATACAACTTCTGTGTGCTAAAGGGAGCACTAGTCTCTAGTACTCCAGGAATAACATCTCACCTTGAAGACCTTCTGGAGAAATATGTCAGAGAATCGATGCCCCAGCCTGGTCTCATGTGTCCCATCCTTCACACAATGACTGCCATTGATGGGCATCCCATATGTAGGAAAAGTGATAAAATCAGAAAATATTGGTATTGTATTATGGTTCCAGTTGCACTTTAAGGTGCAAGACATTACTGTCCTCCACCCCTCAGTAGGATGTTGAGAACTTGTGCTCTACAGTGACTCCATGTTCAGATGGCTAAGTATGAGATGACAGTCCTCTCATTTGTAATCTGTTATGCACACCTGTGGTGCGCTGTGCTTACAGCAGGGTCTAGGCATGTGCATGAGATGGTTTAGAAATCTACACAGTATTTGCCAGGTGTGCTCATTATGCAAATCGAGTGATTCCGAAGTACTAATAAGATGATCCATAATTTGCATAACCGTTTTGCCCACAGGGGATTTGTTTTACACAATATAAACATGATGAGAAGCCTTGTTTCTCATTGTGTTACAGAGGAAAACCACACTAACTGGGCTTTGAATGCTGCTGACTGATTTTACTGCAATATTTGTTGGAGTGGAGAGAGGGACCTGCTTATATGAGCATTATTTTATGCATGCATTCCTTTGTAGTAAATTGTGTGCTCTTCACCCTGGGGCCTAGAAGGGATGACAGTTGGCCAGCATTTGTAAATGTGTTGCTCAAATTCTTTCAATGATTATATTGTATGCTTACTTGGTGCAGTAACTTGCAGGATTTTTAACAAAGATGTGAGACTCACCCAGAGACCATATTCAAAGTAATGTTCAGTATTTTGCAGTGTTGTGTGCCTTACACATATGTCATTAGCCACAAATATTTGTAACCGTACTACTGTAATCATATGACCTTTGGTCAGTTGTACTTTTGTTATTGTGTTTGAGGAATGTATGTTTAGTACACCTACATGCCTAACATTTACTTAAAGAATGTGAATCCAGATATGTATCTGTCAGGCCCAACTATAGCATACTAGATTAAGTACTAGGATAGTAGCAGAAAGTATTTGCAAGGACCATGCAGGAACAAAGCTATTAATTCCATAACAACAGAGCTATACCTGAAAAAAAAACAAGGAAAGAAGAAGGCTAATGCATCTGCTGGTGATTCTTTGTTCATCTCTAAGCCCAAATTTACAAAGGCTGTGGCAGAGATAGTACTAGAGGCCCTCTGTCTCCATGGTTGGTAGCTCCTTGCAATGCATTCCACTCACTAGCCCTTCTGTAACCATGTATGGTGAGAAACTGTCAACAGTGTTAATGCTGTGGGTTACCAGGATTGGGCACATGATATGGTTTGGTACAAAGTGACAGATATGATGCAAGCTGCCTTCCACAGAGCATAGGGTCCTGCCATAGGAACAAAGGACAGTAGGTGGTGAGCCACCTACTGAACCTCCCCTTGTGGAGACTGAGGAGTTCCTTGCCTCACTTAAAAACAGTATCATTTCCGCAGAGTCCCATGGTGCACTAGCAGGATGTTGGGTAGACCTGGAGAGGCCCCACCGAGTATCAATTAAAAATGTCCCAAGTATGTACTCCTATATCACAGTATTAACAGCTATGGCTATGGGGTCTGCCTGTGCCCCCACCTATGCCAATATTATCATGCTGTTTTGGGAGCTTGAATATGTTTTCAAATCAGATTTTTGGGTAAATGTTATTACGTACTTCAGGTTCCTGGACGACATCTTTTTGGTGTGGAAAGGGACCGTTGAGCAAGTGGAAGAGTTTATTGATTACCTACACACAACTACCACTTTCCTGGAATTTACCTTTCAATACAGTAAAGAACAGATAAATTACCTAGATGTGACTATCATTAAGAATAACGTGGGTAACAAATATGAATCTAAGGTTTTTAGAAAGGAATGTTTTTCTAATTCCTATGTACACTTTGAAAGTGACCACCCCTTATATCTTAGGAGAAATATAGTTAAAAGTCAAATGATCAGGGCCTCACGTATGACCAGCGAAGATGGTTCATGCGGTAAGGAAATGGATTTAATACAAAGGTTTTTTAGGGACAGAGGCTACCCATTTGCATTAATTAAGAATGTTAAACGTGAAGTTTTGAGAAAACTGTACATTCAGTATAAGCCACTACTGACACACAACCATTGTGACGTTGGACAGGCAACGATTATTCCTTCTAGGTCAAAGATTAACAATACAGATGATAATAATATACCTCGTCTGATGTTGACTTATTATAAAGGGATATATTGGATACAAAGAGGCATAAACGAAGCGTGGAAAATGTTCTCCCATATTAGCACTGATGTCTCCATTTTTCAACAACCACTTAGGTTTGGGTTCAGGAAGAATAATAATTTTAAAAAATTATTTGAGATGAAGAAGCCCCCCTGTGGAAGTGGAACACAACAAAAGGTGGGGACTCACAAATGTGGTAGATGTGGACAATGTACCTTTATATTGGGGGAAAAAACACTTTGGCTTAGTAAATTAAGCTTGAAGTTGAAAAGTAAGGGCTACCACACCTGTCACACCAAAGGGGTGGTTTATTTGGCTTTATGTTTAACCTGTGAAAAATACTACGTCGGTAAAACCGAGCGTAAGTTAAAACAAAGGGTTTACGAACATATAAGAGATATAAACAAAAGAAATGGTAACAACGCCCTTTTTAGGCACACAGAGGTGTGTAAAAAAGCCAACATCAAGTTTTGGGTTCTTGAAGAGGTTACAAGAAATGAAAGGGGAGGTGATTGGGAGTCCCTACTTGAATACAGAGAAATGATCTGGCAACTCAGGCTTGATGCCTGTGGTTCCTATGGGATGAACGATCACCTCTCCATAAAACCTGCCCTTAAACTTTTATCCAATAACCCTAAACTGAGTTAAATAATTAAAAGGTTTAGAACGGGTTTGTTGGATCTATAAAGATTTTTGTCCTGATAATATAAAATTATAGACATCATTTTTTTATTTTTATATATACAATAACAGTATACGTAGTGTATACAAATGTCCTGTATATATACACATATATAGAAACCTACATACAGATAGTGGTGGGTTATGTATTTTCCTGTTGATATCTGGTGTTACATACTTTTGGATGACATCTGGAGCACTTGTATGTGTGTTATTCTATGTGTGTTATTTTATGTATTATATATACTGATTTTATTCATTTTGGAATTTATTAACTATTTATTCATTATTCATTATTTATTTTAACACATGTATTCATGATTGAAAGTTCCTTTGAGTTATTTATATACTTATAGATTTATATATATTTAATTTAATATATATTGTTTTAACAGATCAGTTTTTATATTTGGTATTAAATGTGCATATTTTGGACAAGGTTTTACATTTCTGATACAGTATTATGTATTGACATGATAGGACACTAATTTGGTTGGCATTCAATCAATTAACCAATTAATTAGAACTGTATTTAAGGCTAGTTAACAGTGGATACAACGGATTCTGATGAAGTCTTGATGTGATAGATGAAAGCGCGCTCAATCCCATCGTGTTTGTTTTGTTGTTTTGGTGTTCTATTAAATTTATCGTTTTTCAAGTTTTATCAGTGGCTCACATTTTTGTGTCACGACACGTACTGAGGTGTTTTTGGAGGAGACCCTTCATGGTAAATGCAAGCGGAGGTGTTTTTGTTTTAGTTTATTCCTTTTGACAGTATTAACAGCTGCAACTTCTCCTTGAATATTAGTCAGGGTAAAGTTTATACGATCTGTCTGACATATGGCATGCAGGTACATCAGGGGTCAAAGTTCAATATCAGTCTGCAAAAGGTATGGCTAGGTGTATTGTTTGTTAGCATATTTTCATACATGCACAGTGCACATGTAGTTGTGGTGCTTTGTCCCATGTACATTGTATTTGTTTTGCTTTGGTATTTTTCCAGGTGATTCTTCATCTGACACCAACAATATTGAACTGCCTTATCTGTTGGATAATAGTGTGGATGATTTGGCACATTCAGGCAGTGCAGAGAATGTATTGGATACAGGGAGTGTGACCTAGCAGCCCCACCCAAAATATGGACACAGACTCTATGCCTGTGGACACCCATGAAGTATGACCATCTGAAAGATAACTGGTTGAAAGGCACACTGCAGAAGATGGAAGAGTACTCTATGATGTCTGTCTGTCCATTACACTGTTGGGCTTGGCAGGGGGTTGGTAATGGTACTCACTGGACATATCGTTGCTACCCTCTATCTGAGGTTGGTGCATCAGTAGCTGCCAATCAATGTATATGCAAGGCTGTCATGGAGGCATAGCCTACTGCCATCAGAGCCATGGCAAAATGGGTGAAGGTTATTCAGGGTGTGCAAGGCTGCTGCCATCAGAGCCATGGCAAAATGGGTGAAGGTTATTCAGGGTGTGTATACCGACCTACAGGAGTGTATGGGGATTGAATGTAGGACTCCGTGGACCATGCATTGTCTTCCCATGGTTATCTTACAGAAGCGAGTGGCCATCCTTGCAGACTGTCCTCAGCTACAGCCACAGATGTTAGCCAACATGGCAATGGCGGTGTGAGATGATCTCCTGCGGTCCTAGCACTCCATTGTAACATCTGTTGTGGATGTGTTTATTGCTGGAAGAGGTCACCCCCGTGGTAGTGGCTGTCATAATGTTGTCACATCTGCTAGCAGGTGTCTATATCTAAATCACACAGCACACAAGTATCTTGCCAAGGTCATTTTAACTCCTGGCAGAGTCCGCTCTTGTGTGGAGATGTGCAAGGGAAGCTGAACTCGGCCTTGCATGCCCTGCGCCTGTCCTGTGGGCCAAGCCACCATCCTGTAACACCTGCTGGGGCTGTTTCTGAAGATGCATATGACCCAGAACCTCACAAAGATACAGTGACCCATGCCCTTTAAAGCATTAACTACCACCCATATCTAGTTCTGACAGGTCATCAAAAGGCACTTTTTTTTTTCATTTTAGTTAGCTCTTTACTCTCGCACACATACTTCCCGGTAAAAGACATGCACTTCACCACCTATGCAAAACATGATAACTATAACATGCCCTTTGTACATAGTAACTTGGGTTGCCTGATGCACAGTGCGGACAGTCTCTGTATTGGTAACCACAGTCGTATTTTTGTATGCATCATTTTGACTACAGTGTGCCTGCTTAACTTTTGTAAAGTTATGTGGCAAAGCTATGTGTAATGTGCTGCCTCCTTGCTTGTGCCATGGCAAACTGTGCCTGCCTACATCTGGCATGATCATCCCATGCAGCTGGCTTCCCCCTCTGATTCCTTGCCTGTCTCAGCCTCTGCTGCCTGTTGTGCTGGGAACTACCGTACTTGTGAGAAGCCACCCTGCTGAAACTGCTTCCTTATTATAACATTGTGTAACATTACATAACACAGTCAGTACTTTAGCACTAGTGATGGAGTTGTATTGCAGGGCAACAACTGGGAAAATCAAGACAAAGTATCCCTTCAGCAGCCCAAACACATGCTCTGTAATGTTTTTGGATTGTGATAGTACACAGTTGTCATGCTGGTCTAAACCAGCTTTTCTGTGCATATCCAACATCCCCAGCAAGATAGCAGTGAGTGAAGTCAGCCCTCAGAAACTGCTGGTACAGGTCACAAGTGTGCCATACGTGAGAGTTGTGATAACGACCCGAGTAGCCAGCACGCACATTATAGATGATACCTTGTGCATTACAAACCACCTGGAGTTTAGGAAGTGAAACTTTTGCAGTTCACATACCGCCTTCCTTTAGCAGGTGAGTTCAGTCTATTGCCTCTGTACCTCAAGAAAACAGGCTGTCATAGAACTCCCAGATGGTTTTGGCTCTCTTCTGCTGTGTGTGGGAACTACACATTTTATTTATTATTTATTTGACATTTGTTTACTAGGAAAGTCCGACTTGGAACAAAGCCAATTTTCAGTGGAGGCCGGGGAGAAATGCTCCAGAAGCATGTCTTTATAATGTGGGAGGAAATCAGAGTACCTGGAGAAAACCCACACAAATGCAGGGGCAGACCTGCGGACTCCGCACAGAAGGAACTCCAGCTGAGAATCGAACCAGAGAACCTCTTGCTGTGAGGCGACAGTGCTACAGCTGCACCACTGGGCCATTCAATGAAGCATGGTATTAATGAACTGATGAAATATTTTGGAGACAGAAGCCTGGGATACCCCTATTGTGTCTCCAGTATGTTGCTGAAAGGTGTGTATGGCTATTATACACAAAGCAACACATAGGATATGTACTACAAGAATCCCATGGGGCTGCAGAAAAATGACGTGTGTCACAACCTGTTGCTTGATGTGATTGTAATGTGGGACCAGTCCACTATGTTGTTATCATAGAAGGCATGAAATGATGTGTGATTTGATGATTTCATGTCACCAGAGATGGCATTGTGCACCACCATGCATAGCATCTGCAATGAGAACATCAGGCAGGTACACAGTTGCTATGGCTGCCACAGCCCTTAACATAATTCAGTGATTTACTTGGCCAAACACTGGCATTTATTCATGTTCATATGTAGAGTAGGCACAGCGGCACGATATTTAAACATTTCTGAATTGGTGCATTAGCGTGGTTTATTATATGTTCATTAGCATATAGCACTGCTATGCACACCTTGCTAGTCGACTCTTGTCACACATTTGCTATCATGTTTGTAACTGTTGGGTGAGGGTGGCAGCTCTATTTAGTAAGTAATTTGCCCACTTGTTTTCTCAGTTTAGGGTCAGTGTCTGGCTTTGCAAGATTGTCACTCATTGCAGAATTACTGTGATTTATGTGAACTAACTTGGTAACAATAGCCACATAGTAAAGTAGTCCATTGAACAAAGCTGAAATGGAATACATGGATGTCATTTTTATCTATACCTTCTAGACAGGGATGGGAGCTAGTAATTGATAATTTTGCTGTTTTTCTCTGTTTAAAGAGTTACTGTCTGGTTTTGGAAGATTAAAGTGCATTTGCAGAAATAATATAATTTCTGTGAAACAAATTGGAATACTTTATTGTATGGCTGCTTTCTGCATGGAAGTTGACAAAACTGAAATACAACACATGAACGCTATTTTTAATCAAAGTTGTCTGAAGTGCACACAAAAGTAACTATAACTGCTGAGTGGGGTTTGGAGCTGTCTGTTGAAAGTAACTGACCTCTTGTTCTTTACTCAGTTTAACATGAACACTATTTTAATTAAAGTTGTCTGAGGTGCACACAGAACTATAACTGCTGAGTGGGGTTTGGAGTGCCTTTTGAAAGTAACTGACCTCTTGTTCTTTACTCAGTTTAACATGAACACTATTTTTAATTAAAGTTGTCTGAGGTGCACACACAAGTAACTATAACTGCTGAGTGGGGTTTGGAGCTGTCTGATGAAAGTAACTGACCTCTTGTTCTTTACTCAGTTTAACATGAACACTATTTTAATTAAAGTTGTCTGAGGTGCACACAGAACTATAACTGCTGACTGGGGTTTGGAGCGGTCTGTTGAAAGTAACTGACCTCTTGTTCTTTACTGAATTTAAACAGCACCCATCTGGCTTTCAAGACTAGTAACCATTTTTGTGACTGATGGATTACTTAACTTGACTTATGAGATATGCACAGAAAAGGAGCTATAATTGTTGAGGCTGTTTCTAGAGGAAGATGACTATTTACCTTTGTTGAGTCCTCATTATTCTGGATTTGCAGAACTAATGCAAAATGTGCAAAGCAACTTGGAATACTTCTGTGTGAACTACATTACGTGGCCATCTTGTGTTGCAGTCATATGTCTGCATTGTACACAGAAGTGGCTATAACTGCTTGTTGGGGGTGGGGCGGGTATCTGGATGAGAGTAAGTGATCCTCTTCTGATCTACAGAGTTTTTCATCTTTCAGAGCAGTAAGGCATAAAATACATTGTTGAATATCCAGAGCTTCTGGGGGCATAGTGGCACTCGTACTCCATTGTAGTATAAGTGGATTTTGGTGCAGGCTTTGTAGTGGCCTCTATCCTGAGCACCATGTAGTTTAAAACATCCCTTTTAAGAGCTGTGCACAGAATGTCATTGTAGGTTGTGTTGGAGGCTGGGGACAATGTCCATATTTCTTTACTTTTCTTCCCAAACTTGAGACGTGTGCACAGGTCAATATAGATTGCGTTGGACTGAGGACAGTGTATTCGTTATTCAACTTTACTCTTATGAGCTACTGCCTTTTAAACGTCCAGTGGGTAGACATGTAATGGAAATATGCAACATATTCTGCATCTATGGTGACTCAGCCAATGTTGTCTGTCTATTCCCACTTAGGACAATGCCCCCTTATCTGTCCCCAGCATCAACTAAGGATGTAATGGAAGGAGCAGCCAGGTGAGCCCACTCTCCAAGGTACGCATGCTCCTCCTCCTCCTGCCACTCCACAGATTGCTAAGAAAGTAATTGAACCACAGATTGCTAAGAAAGTAGTTGAACCCCAGTCACCTGCATCACTGTTAGGACTTTACCCCTTTATGCTACCTTGATGCTAAAGTCCACAATTAAGAGAAAAACATAACTGGGTTCTTTAAAGGCAAGTCTTATATTTCTAAAAATGTTTATCAGTATTGAAAACACTATGTTATATACTTTCAGAAACATCTGAATTAATTTCTCTTGTAAATTTCAAAATATTTAGAAGAAGAAATGAGAACTGCTTGAAAAGGTTGGAAAATAAAGACACTGTGGCATCATCTTTAAAATGTAAGAGGATTCAATAAGCCTGACGACCTCCTTTAGTTAAAAGAAGGAGGCATAATTGAAAAGGCTCACTGAGAGGTCTGATCACATGCAGGAGTCCATTGCAGGAACTTCACTGAGAGATACTCACGAATGCCTAGCTCCGAACAGAAATGCAATACTGCCAGCCAAATGAATGGTTATATGATTAGGATAGTTGTAAGTTAGATGCAAGCTATTTATTTGTTCTTATTCTGCTAAAACACAGAAGGAATATGTTAGAATTAGGTAGAGTTGTACATCTTGTCAACTGTGCATTTCATTAAGAAATGTAACAAATGGGAAGCTAGAGCTGTAGTGTTAGGAAGTCTCAGGATGGGAAACAAATCCTTGAGTGGAGTTGCTGAGTATGCAGAACTTTCAAAAGGTTTCAGCCTGAGAAGCTGTCAGAGTTTACAAGGAATCTATGATGAAAGAGTTCATGACCAAGAAAAAGAGGAATAAGTAAGTCACTTTTTCTGAATTGTGTTTGACTAATGGTGGAAGCTATTTATCCAAACTGTAAGAGCAAATAGTTTGAAATGTAATAAGACTGGACATAAATGTGAACAAGGAAGGCATTGTCGTGGGCTGCCTCTCCCCTCCCCTCTTTCTGCTAGTTAGAAGGATACCTCAAAGTAATACTACAGAAAGGGCTAATACTTTAGAAGTGTAATACTTAAAAGTCCTGTCATATGTAGCAGCTGTTGTTAAAAGTAAATGTTGATGTTAAAAAAATTGATAATTGTGGAAGTTTGGCCATGGTTATGAATCCTGTATAGTTTTGGTATGTGATACTTGTGTACAGTCCTGCAGAATTGTAAACTCACTTTCTGAATCCTCCAAAAACATTCAAGACGCAAAATTTGTGGGCAATAGCTAACCATGAAAATTACACAAGCTATGATGTCTAGACTAGGGTCTTGCAGGTTGAGAGAAGTTCCTTTCCGAAACAATGCACAATTTAATGGGGGGGGGTGGGGTGATGGGACCTTCATGATCTGTGGAAGGACAACAAGTAGAAATAGGGAAAAAACAAACTTACTGAAGGGTTCCTAAGCATAAAGCAATACCCAAGTGATAATATAGTAAAAATAATAACATTGGCATAATTTTATGTACACTGAGGGTGGAGTTTACCTTTTAAGTGGTTAAGTTAAAAATTTAGCATTTTTACAGTTACCAACACTCAACTTATTGTTCATAAATGCAGATATCCAGTCTGTGGTTTGAGTAGTTGATTTGGGAGCCTGTGTGCTTGGAATCTTCTATATAACTTCCTTAGTTGACATTTTATTACCAACATCTTATGATTTTAACATTTACTTTATGTCCAGCACGTTGGCTTCACTTGCTATTTCATCTTCAGTTGTTTACTTTGCCCTGTTAAAGCATCTAGTATGTTTACATAAGTCATTGTTCATAAGGGATGTCAACAACAACCTGTTCACTAGTGTCCGAGACATCCAAGGCAGATGGAAGGAGTACTTCCAGCAGCTTCAGCATTAAGAAAACACAGCAAAGATCGCATTGCCGCATGTCTCATACAAAGTCTATGATGAAAGAGGAAGAAGAGCCCACCCTAAATGTAGGAGTAAGAACAGCACTAAGGGAAACCATCAGGCCTAGATAAGGTCACTGCAAGTATGAGCAAGATGTTGGCTGAGAAAGGGGAGACATGACTCTGGAGGGTACTTGTAGTATGGAGAGAAAGGTATCCCAGATGACTAGAGAATAAGCATTTTAGAGCTAGTGTATAAAAACAAAGGTGATATTCAGAACTGTTGGCAGTATAGAGGTATCAAATCCCTGTCACATTGCATGAAAGTGCTAGAGAAGGTGACTGATAAACTAATGCACATAGTAGAGTAGTGTACAGTAAGATGGGAGATGAGCAGTTTGGCTTCAGATCAGGATACAGCACAACTGAACCGATGTCTGCAGTGAGACAGATTTTGTAGAGGAAGCTAGAGATAAGGAACTAGTCCAACTGGGCAGTCCTAAACTTGGAGAAAGCATTTGACAGCATCACAGTAAACTTATTTGCACAGTCCTTAGATGGTTCGAAGTCACAAAAATATTGGTACAGTTAATGCAGACTATGTACAAGCATCCTCTGACACAAGTACTAAGTGTTCAGATTCAAGGTTTCCCTGTAGCAGTGGGTGTGCATCAGGCATCATCTTGAAGTTCACTGATATTCATATTGGTCATAACTACATTAACGGATAGTTTGGAGTGGACATATCTACAAAGTTTATGTATGCAGATGATGTTGGATTATAGGCAGCCTCTGAACAAGACCTTCAGCAAATGATAGGGGGAATGGAATGCAAAACTGGAGGCAACTGGATGAAATTGAGTACAGACAAGACCTTTTTCATGGCTACAAATGGAGACATTTTTAAGACGAAGAAACTGAGACAGAAGTGAGTAGTTTAACAGTTTCTTGGGGTAGTTTATGTAAACATAAGTCTGAATGAGGAGATCAAAACTAGAATCAGAGGAGCTGCAACCATGTGGCTCAGTGTCAGGTATAGTGTATGACAGAAGAGTGACACAGAAGTTGAAAAGTTAGGTGTACCAAACAGTACTACAACCAATACTACCATGTGGTACAGAAACCTGGGCAGTGAATGCAAAGTAGTTAAAGCTAGAGGGTAATGGACATGAAGTGGCAGCATGCACACTGTGGGACAGATGAAAAATGTTGACATCAGAGCAGAGGACAGAGTAGCTCCAATTAAACACAGTTTGGTGAAGAAGATTGGGGAGATGGAGATGAAAGGCAGATGAAACTGGGATGTGCAGCAGAAACGTGGATGGATTTTGTGAGAGACCACCTATAATAACCAGGCATGACTGTCAAGGAAAGTTAGAAAGTGGCACTGAAATGAGAGAAAGAGATATAGACAGTTGACATGGCACCTGTCACTTTGTTGAAAATGGGGAGAAAGGGTTTGATGATGATGATAATTGCCTGCAGGCAGATCCCTAAGGACCCACAAACTAAACTCATTGAACTACCGATCACTCTGGATAGGAATAATTAGCAACTAATAGCTTATTGTAAACACATCTTATTTGTGCCCCAGTCACCATGTAATATTCCTTAGTATTCTAAATGATCTCCCTATTAAAACATACGTCATTACTCTGGGTGCCTTCAGCTACCTTTCAGTGAACTGGGACAGCTGTATCTCCAATGGAGGATGTGTTCAAAAACTTCTAGGCTTAATAAACAAGAATTACATTACACAGTTGGTAAATAAACCTTGTAGAAAATGCAGCATTCTTTACCTGATACTTAAACAATGACTGCCTGTTGCACTTCTCTGGTATCTCTTGTTGCACTTCTCTGGTATCTCTTTCCCCACTGAAGTCTGATAAATGTGTGACCTTTTTTAAAAATCCTAAAAGTTCCTACTGCAAGCCCTATTGAACAAAAGACCACAGTCGCACCGACCTTAAGCTACTATGTGACAAAATATGAAATTCACTTTTCACTGCACTTCCACTGAGCTTAATACACCAATGAAACTCACTAGCAAATTCTACATCCATTTATGAAAATATACAAATTTACAAAAATGCTTCAAGCTAGTAGGCCTTGCTCAGACTCAAGTTGTTGTTATTGTTGTTTGTCTTTTGGCCTTTCCCACTTAGGGGTCACCACAGCGGAACTCCGGTCCGCTAATGATTAGCAGTAGATTTTCACGAATGCCGAGGTGCCAGCTCGATGTTCAACCTTCAACGAAGGCACACCCATTTACGCATGTCTTTTGAATGCCACCCAACCACGTGGAGGACATGGAGACTCAACACAGAAGGCACTCCCTGTGCTCCAGCCTAGAATCGAATGGGAGAACCTCTTGCTGTGATGCAACAACGCTACCGCTGCACCACCGCAGCTTGTATCCTTACTTATCAAAGGAAAATTCAAAAACTAACAAACCTGATGGTCCGCCACTATAAATTTATACAACAAAAGAAAGATTCCTTAAATTATTCTGTAGGTGCAAAATAAATACTAAAGAATACTATCAGGTCTACTAAACAAGACGGCGCAGTGGTGCATCAGTTGCATGTCGCCTCACAGCAAGAGGTTCTCCAGTTCGATTCTGGGCTGCGGTGCCTTGTGTGTGGAGTCTGCATGTCCTCCCTGCATCTATGTGGGTTTCCTCCCGGTGCTTTGGTTTCCTCCCATGTTACAAAGTTATCATCTGGAGCTTTTCTCCCCGACCTTCCACTGAAAATTAGCTTAATTCCAAGTTGGACTTTCCCAGTAAACAAATGTTAAAAAAAAAGAAAACTTGGACTTAGGTAATCCTTTAGCTGTGTTATAAAACTAAGAAAGAATTCCTTACATTGCTCTGAACTTATTCATAATGATGCCTCCTACTCTGACCGAGTAGTCACTGCCAATTATCCTGCAAACAAATGTAATGTTGACTTTAATTCACAGCCCTGATATATTGAAATCCCTGATTTCCCCAGTTTGTCTCAAAATACAGTTTACTGAAAATGCAAAACAAGGACAAAATACTTCATCCATGGCACCTGACAGAATCCCTGGTTTGCTTAATGGTGGTAAACATGCCCTTGCAGACACATTCTTCTGTAACTGTTTAGCTACTGTTTTTCCCTCTGATGAGCAGTGGACTGCAGTGCTAATGCCACTTGGTAAGGGTGACCTTATGACTGATATGGGCAATTATAGACTTATCAGACCTAGAAGACTCATCCGCAGAACTACAGTATGCATTAGAAATGACCTCATAAATTCTGATATCAGGACTTTTAAAATATTTTATTAGTTCTTTATTGCCAGACAGTCTTAATCATAAAAGAGCAAATTAACTTCTAAATTAAACATCAAATTAATTGAATATGTATAATCATTTTGTTTCAAAATGAAAATTAAATATTACAAATATTTACATATCTACTAGTGCCTAGGGCTTGAAATGTTTTGCAGTATTGTTTGCGTTCTATAGTAAAAGTCTTCTTAAAGTTTATGATACTGTTTAATTTCATCTTCTCTAGTGGTGATATCAAGAATCTTAGACATTACCCAACAGTTTGGCTATGTGAAGGGTAATTCTTGTCTATTCAATCTGGTAATCTTCTTCAAAATGGTTACTAAGGCAAGTAGATAGTGACTGTGTGGTACATGTGACATATCTTGATCTGGCCAAGGCCTTTGATGCCATTCCCCATGCTGGCATCATACAGAGCTAAATGCTTTAAAAATAATTCCATATGTGGTAAGGTGGATAACAAACTGGTGAAAGACAGAACCCACACAGTGTGAGCAGCAGGTGCCTCAGCAGGAAGAATGAAAGTGACCAGTTGTGGCTCAAGGAGAGAGTGAGAGAGAGAGACAAGATCTCTGGTTAACAAAGTTTGTAAATGACAGCAAACAAGGTTCTTGTCGAGTCTCACCCTAATATTGACTTCTCCCTAGTAAAATTGTGATGTACTAAAAATGTGTGTAAACTATGTGATAAAAAGTGTAGTATCACTTCTGTCCTTCATCATATCGTATAGACAACATGCCACTACAAAATAAAAAATGTAGTCTGGGCCTACAAACTTAGATGGATAGCTTTTTATCTTTTGACCAGAATATGGTAACTGTTGTCAGGAATTCTTTCTATTTAGTACAGCTAAATTACTAGTGGAATATCTTTAAGGTCTAAAGTGGAAAACACTCCCTTGTGTGTGACATTAGTCAGACTAATTTCTGACTGCAATGGCTCCTTCTGAATGTATCTCACTGAATATATCAGCTGAAAGATCTGAAAGGTTCCTAGCAAACGAGATCAGAGGCCTGAAGTCCCTAAGCTATTAAGGGAGGTGGCAAGTTCTGTCCTTTTATTAGGTATGTTATAAACGTTTAAGGGGAGTTCTGTTTCACTTGCCACATTATTAGTGTCCAGGTTGTCCTAGACCGCCTGTTTCTCTGCAAGTCCAATATCTTCAGCATTGCTAAAAGCACAGACCTAAACATTCACTAACAGATAAATAAAACAAGATCAGAATTAGGTTTACAACCCAGTACCTCCCAAACTTTCTCTATTAGTTAAGCAGTGAGATTCAGTATATTCCTTTAAAGTAAGTCCGGATGGGTATACACACATTTACTCAGGAATTGGCTGGTAAGACCCCTCTGAAGTTATAGCATAAGGTGGGGATATTAGGAAGGTGTGAATGGTGATAAGACTAAGTAGCCTTGAAATATCTGGGAATTTAGTTTGAACTATTTCCAGAAAATATGCAGAACTGCTATAGTTTGGGCAAAGTTACTCATTCACATCAGCTGTGCTAATTATGCTGTGTTAATCATACCTGCAGTGCTAGTTACACAGGCTACTTTGGCCAATTTAATGCAACACTGCTGGAAAAGCAGACTGTGCACATTACGTCTGCTGTACTACAAATTAACTGCTTTACTGAATTTGCAGTATTCAGCTCCTCCGTTAAGCACATTAAATCCGTGAAAGTGATTTCAACTGAGTAAGACATTCAAAATTATGATTTTCTTGTTCAGACGAAAGACATTCCTACATTTAATTTTCCTTTTTGCTGTCAGCACAAGGCTGTAGCTGTCTTGCCTGTTGGCAACCAGGAATGTGACATCTAATTAAGTAACTGCTGGTAGGCATAAATAAGTTAATTAAAAATACAAAATCTTGTATACAGACTAGTTAATGTAACTGCATTTTAAAACTACAGGTATTTGACCTTAGCCTTGAAGATTATGTCCCTATTTTATTGTGTCTGCATGGCTCGAATTGTGTCTGCTTGGCTCGAATCTTTTTAATTTATCAAGAACAGGATTAATAATGTTCTAATATAATTAAATTAAAAGAATAGTTACATTCTGCTGTTCATATAGTTTAGTGGCCAGCAGTCAGTGATATCTAGTTTTTATAAGCTGTTTACTTTATTAACTACTTCGCAATTTCTGTCCCCTCATTTGGTTTTACAGTTCTTCACCCCTCTGTACCTTAAGTACTTAACCACATCTTGGATATTTCAGTTTAAATCATAGAAACACACTTCAGTGAGTCACTTTTCATTCAAAAAAATAATAATTTATAGAACTCTCTACTCCATTGAGCACAATATATGTAATTAACCATCAGTGATATAGCATAAGAAACTAGTTGGGAACTTTACCTCCATCTGTCATGTTCTTGTGGTGTTACCTAACTAAATGATATCTCCCATTGTAATACAGCCTGGAATATTTTGGTGTGAATTTCGTTTACCTTCAGCATTCATATTGTGCACCCACAACCCCCTTCCCCAACCCAAGGCACCCTCTTACTGCTTACGTAATTGCAGCTATGCCTGTAGTACTACTTATCTGACTTATGTTTTCCGGTATTAACCACTTCATCATGTTTGTCTTATTCCAATCATGACCTACCATCCCTTCCTTTTTGTCCCCTCATTGTCTTCATCAGCTACTTTGCATACTGATTTGCATAGAAACTCCCCCTTCTGGACAACCATACAGTAACAAATTAGTATACTTCTCCCTAGATCCTCACCCATTCCCTCTGTTACAGCTTCTTGTCTTCTAAATTATATTACTCCTGTATTCAGTCTGATCTCTACAGTATTTCTTTTCTGCTATTGTTATGGAGCAATTCTCCCCGGGTCTCTGCTGAAAATGGGCCACTTTCCCAGCCGGATACTACCCGGTTAAATGTGAAAAATAAAATAAATAAATAAACAAATTCTTACTACTCTTCTCCCATGTCATCCTTTCACATGGTCCCTATACTCCTAACTCATTTACTTCTGTTTGCCTCTCTTGTTTTTTTTTTCTAATAATTGCATGATACAACTTCATATTTCTGCTGTGTGTTTCTCCTCTACTGTATTTTCTGTTAATCCCCTGGCATTTCTGTGTTAATTTCCAACCATATGGTTAGCACTGACTTATTAAGGATTAGTAATACCTAAGGATGTTGTCATTTCCAACCATTTGGTTAGCACTGACTTAAGGATTAGTAATACCTAAGGATGTTGCCATTTCCAACCATATGGTTAGCACTGACTTATTAAGGATTAGTAATACCTAAGGATGTTGTCATTTCCAACCATTTGGTTAGCACTGACTTAAGGATTAGTAATACCTAAGGATGTTGCCATTTCCAACCATATGGTTAGCACTGACTTGTTAAGGATTAGTAATATCTAAGGATGTCATTTCCAACCATATGGTTAGCACTGACTTGTTAAGGATTAGTAATATCTAAGGATGTCATTTCCAACCATATGGTTAGCACTGACTTGTTAAGGATTAGTAATACCTAAGGATGTTGTCATTTCCAACCATGTGGTTAGCACTGACTTGTTAAGGATTAGTAATATCTAAGGATGTTGTCATTTCCAACCATATGGTTAGCACTACTTGTTAAGGATTAGTAATATCTAAGGATGTTGTAATTTCCAGCCATATCATTAGCACTGACTTGTTAAGGATTAGTAATATCTAAGGATGTTATCATTTCCCATCATATCGTTAGCACTGACTTGTTAAGGATTAGTAATATCTCAGGATGTTGTCATTTCCAACCATATGGTTAGCACTGACTTGTTAAGGATTAGTAATATCTCAGGATGTTGTCATTTCCAACCATATGGTTAGCACTGACTTGTTAAGGATTAGTAATATCTAAGGATGTTGTCATTTCCAACCATATGGTTAGCACTGACTTGTTAAGGATTAGTAATATCTAAGGATGTTGTCATTTCCAACCATATGGTTAGCACTGACTTGTTAAGGATTAGTAATATCTAAGGATGTTGTAATTTCCAGCCATATCATTAGCACTGACTTGTTAAGGATTAGTAATATCTAAGGATGTTATCATTTCCCATCATATTGTTAGCACTGACTTGTTAAGGATTAGTAATATCTCAGGATGTTGTCATTTCCAACCATATGGTTAGCACTGACTTGTTAAGGATTAGTAATATCTCAGGATGTTGTCATTTCCAACCATATGGTTAGCACTGACTTGTTAAGGATTAGTAATATCTAAGGATGTTGTCATTTCCAACCATATGGTTAGCACTGACTTGTTAAGGATTAGTAATATCTAAGGATGTTGTCATTTCCAACCATATGGTTAGCACTGACTTGTTAAGGATTAGTAATATCTAAGGATGTTGTCATTTCCAACCATATGGTTAGCACTGACTTGTTAAGGATTAGTAATATCTAAGGATGTTGTCATTTGCTTCCCCATTGCACCTGTGATGACTAATGTAGTTCTGTTACCATCTGCAGTAATGTTCAGGGTCTGTAGTGACAAACATCTGTACATTATCCTGTTGTTAATGTACACTTTGAGTTTGAATGTTTTGTCTTCATTCCTCTACTAAAGTGATCCTTGTCCAGTTGTGATAGACTAATTAGTAATTATGTTTATATTTTTATATGCAGGATACAAAATTCCTCCAGAGAAGTTATTATGGCTATTTAAAGCAGATGAAGTTCCAAAGGATATTGTGAAGGGAATAAATATCTCGAAGCAGAAGGATCATTCTGAAGATAACTTCAACAGTATGTAAATAATTTATTAATTGTATTTTACATAAATTTGTTCTTTTTAACTGATGTTTTAAATATTTTAGGAAAAGTGAAAATGTGCTCGATGTTAGAGGACTAAATGGTGCGACACAAGGAAAATTCTGATAAGATATGTTAATGTAAATATGAAAAACTAAGATCTTTTTAAAGCAAAAAGGATTATTCCCGTGACTGTGGCACTTGACCAGCAGTTAGTGTGTGGATGACGTGGACATTATAGAAAAGACTGCTTTTCCAGTTTTGTGTAAAATAGTATAAAAATGCAGAATTTGGACTGTGCGGACACTTGTAAAAGACTGATTGCTATTGACTTCATCACATGTACGGGTTACTGATGCTTCCACTATAAGACATTAAGTTATATCTGTAATTATCTGAAACCAGACTAACACAGCTGGTTATGTACATGTCCAGATGGAAAACATAATCAGAAGTTTGTTTTTTCTCCCACAGGACAAGCCCCTGTACACCCCATGTGATGGACTTCATGCCCCCCTACTTATATGTAATACTAACTCCACTGTCACACAACCACAGAGACAAGTGAAAACTGTAAAATGCAGTGAATCATTGCCAGCTCTGTAACAGAAGCAGTGTTAGTAATGATTCTCTTAGAGAAAATAAGATTTATGAGGTGCAAATCCTCCATTTATGATCACCAGCTACATCTTCATCCACTTTACACTTAGTCACTGTTAGGGAAGCCATCACTAACGTGGGAAGATTTTCCTCTCTTCATTTCCTTTATACTGAGTGACATTGAAGTTAGATGACACATATGTCAGTAATACGTTGGAGACTGGCCACTGTTTCAGTGATGCAGCCCCTGAGTTAAATATACAAAATGTGTTAGGATATCCCAACGTTAATGACCTCAGTGTTACTATCAGGTGATCGTGTGGAACTCCGTATAAATACTGCTCATTACTTTAGAATTCCTACACACACTGTTTGCAGATGTTCATCGTGTTACCCTGCTGCAGTCATCACACTGGGGGTTATCCTGCCGTCAGGCGGTCCCGCAGTCGGCCCGAATTCCAAAGTTTTGGTCCGGCGTCGGTTGCTGCTGCTTCTTCCCTGACGTCAGAGCGCCAGGGGTATATAAGAAGCATCTGACGCCATTTTCTCCAGTCTTTCTTGCCGCGTGGTGCCCGAAGCAGAAGCAGTTCGCAAGTGCCAGTCGGCCGACACCTGAGATTTTTTGAATTTCAGTCCGAAGTCTTCAATAAAGCTAAGTACCCCATTGGGGAACATTTTCTTGCCTCAGTCCGATGTCAGAAAAAGTTAACAATTGCATTTCTTGTGGGAAGCAAATACCTCATAAGGACTTCCATTCGTATTGTATTCCTTGCCTAGGCCCAGACCACGACGTCACAGGCTGTCGGATTTGTGCTAGGTTTAATAAACGCACTATCAAATGCCGTTTTGACTTCGCACAGGATTACTTTGGTAGGAAGTTTAACTATATAATGCTGTCAGAGCAGCCGACGACCGCAATTCATAAAAAACGCAAGGATAAGGACAGGCAGCCTAGGAATAAGCCAGACCCCGAGGCCTCAGCTGGGCCTGTTGCCTGTTCTCTGGTTTTCAGTGAGGCACCTACGCAGCCCCTGACGACCGCAGAGCTGGAACTCCAGACAGCTGCCGACTCCCAAGCGGAGTCTGCTAGGCCGATGCAGCCATCTACCGACACCGGAGCAGAATTAGACACCAGTGCAGAGGAAACACCTTCGGTTGCAGAAGGTGTCTTCAGACCGACTACACTCACCATTAAATCTTATGCTAAGCTTAAAACTCCTTTAAAGCCTAAGAAAACTGTTCATTAGTCTACACGTCTAAGAAACAGATGCTTAAGATGGCTGAAGATTTAATTACCCTTATCAGGGGTTCCCATCCCCCTCCTGATAAAAGACCAAGACAAGAGGAGGATTATGCATCCTCTGACCAGGTTTCTCTCTCCTCAGATTCTTCTGAGGAACAGGATTACACTTTTCCACCTTATGAGGATTCTGATACTGAAGACTCTATTCCCTCAGCATCTCCCCCTGAGGACTATTCCTTTGGGGAAACATTACATACCATGAGGGAACATTTCCACTGGGAAGGCCAGGATTACTCAGATTCTAAGAAAAGGCTCCGAGAGTTCCTTTTATTACCCCAGCACAGACCTCTTGCTATCCCTCCTGTTTTAGATATTGTGGATGATGTCTACTTGGAGTCTAGTTTAAATCCAGACTCTCTACCTCCTGCTCCAGCCAAACCAGACAGATACTACAGAATACCTAACTCACACACATTCCTTTGTAAAAGCCTTATAGCTGACCCAGAAACCATTTCCCAGGGTCCTAAGGGAGCAAAAGCTTCTATGGCTGAAAATCCTGTTTCCTCTGAAAGAGATTCCAAAGCCCTAAATAGATGGGGAAAGAAAATATACACCTCTGCAACTCTGGCTACGAGAGCATTAAATTGCCAGTTTCACATGTTGAAATATCAACAATTCCTGATGTCTCAGTTAAAACAAAAAATGAGCACACATTCAGAACAACCTGAATTCAAGGAAATGCAGGATCTGTTGCAAGCAGCTGAACAGGTGGGCAAGCATACTTTACAATGCGGATTTGATTCATTGGAAGCTTCCTGTAGAGCCGCTGTTACTGGCTCTGTCATTTGTAGACATGCTTGGTTAAAAGAGCAAACCCTCCCTGACCATGTTAAAGCAAAATTATTGGATGCACCTTTACAGCAGGATGTATTATTTGGTGTCAAAGCAGAAGAGGTTTTAAAGAAAATAGAGGATAAGGCTAAATCTATGCAAAGGATCAAGGATTTCTTGCAGGTATAACCCCCTCGCTTCAGCAGAAATTGGCCAACAAAAAATAGGTCCTTTCCAGCTTCAGACAGATCACAGAGGGGCAAATACAGACACCCAAGGGGCAGAGATCAGTCACAGGGCCCTTACAAACCTCGCCAATGGGGTTCAACGCATTATCAATTCTCTGCACTGCCCTTTGGCTTATCTACTGCGCCCAGGGTCTTCATAAAATGCCTGGCACCAGTAATTGCATACTGCAGACAAAGAGGAATTCAAATATACCCATACCTGGATGACTGTCTTATTCAAGCAGAAAGCAAGGACATTCTTTTACAGCATCTAGCATTTGTCAAACACCTTCTAAGTTGCCTAGGGTACACAGTAAATGAAAAGAAATCAAAACTAGTGCCCTCACAAAACATAATATTCCTGAGTGCCAGCTTGAATACAATGGCCCAGATGGCTTATCTCACGCCAGACAAACAATGACAGCCGTTTCAATATTTCAAAATTAATGGCAACAAAGACCCAACTCCCTGCAAGAAAAATTCTGCAGGCCTTGGGATCCATGTCATCTTGCATACTACTAATACCATTTGCAAAACTGCATATGAGGAAATTACAATGGTACCTGAAAAGTGTATGGACTCAGCACAGCCACAGCTTGGAAACAATGATTCCACTCATTCCCTGCCTTCAACAGGAGTTTCTATGGTGGGCACAGGCATGTCACCTCAACAAGGGTCAGCCTTTCACCTTACCCACAGCCAGGCAAACTATGACAACGGATGCATCGAACTATGCATGAGGAGTACACATGGCAGGACAGTGCATTCAGGGCAAGTGGACTACAGATCAGAGACATCTGCATATCAATCAAAAAGAAATGCTAGCGGTGCAGAATGCCCTAACAGCTTTCAAGGACCTTCTACACCCAGGACAGCTACTAATAAGGACAGACAACACCACAGTTATGTGGTACATAAACAAGCAAGGGGGCACACATTCCTACCCCTCTATGCAGGCAAGCAATGACCTTGAGGAACACTGCATTGTCTTACCAGGTTCAATTACAAGCACAATTCCTGGCAGGAAAGAAAAACACATTGGCAGACGACCTAAGCAGAAACATCATGGATCCACACGAATGGAAACTAGATCCACAAGTATTTGCAATGATAGCTCAAAAATGGCGATGCCCGGACATAGATCTGTTTGCAAGCCCCCACAATCACCAACTTCAAAAATTTTCCACTAGCTTGGAAAGTGGACGCCCTCTCATTCAGATGAAAAACATTAACAGTGTATGCCTTCCCTCCACTGCCTCTTCTAGCAAAGGTACTGCTGAAAGTCAGATTAGAGAGGCCACAAATGATTCTCGTTGCACCAGACTGGCCATGCCAACATTGGTATCCAATTTTAAGGACCATGGCCCAGGGCCCACCATGGATTTTGCCACAAATTCCTCACCTGCTCACCCAGCGAGACAGTCTGATTCTACACAGCCAGCTTAAGACTTTTAAACCTGGCTGCATGGCAAATTACCTAAACAACCAGCCAACACCTTTATCCAAAGCTGTTATGGATGTCATTCTGGAGGCCAGGAGGCCCAGCACCAGGAAAACCTATTCAGACAAATGGAAAAGATTTTGTGCCTGGAACCAGGCTAAAGGCCTAAATCCCCTGGAGCTGAGCATTCCTCAGATTCTACAATATTTAACTGAGATGTTACACAAAGGACTTTCCTTTTCATCTATTAAGATCCATGTCTCAGCAATTTCAGTTCATTACAGCACGGATCCTCCTTTATTTTCACATCCACTCCTAAGACAGTACCTCAGAGGGGCTAAGAACTTAAGACCGCCAAGGAGAGCTCCGACACCTATGTGGGATCTCAACTTTGTCCTGGAAAAGCTTACACTGCCGCACTTTGAACCAGCTTTTTCAACTAATTTAAAATTTCTTTCATGGAAAACTGCCCTACTACTAACAATAACCTCCGCTAGAAGAGTCTCAGAGCTACAGGCACTAATGGCAGTGGAACCTTTCCTCATTTTTCATCAAGACAGAGTTTCTCTACGAACTAATCCTTCCTTTATGCCAAAGGTGGTAGCCAGTGTGGCCCTAAACCAAACCATTCACTTGCCCACCTTCTTCCCAAATCCCCAGAACACAGGAGAAAGACTCCTGCACTCTTTGGACATTCACAGGCAGTTATGTTACTACTTGGATAAAACTAAGGCTTTCAGAAAAACTGACCAGCTCTTTGTAGCCTATGCTACAGGATCACAAGGAAAAGCTGTCTCAAAACAGACCATTTCTAAATGGATAGGACATTGCATATGTTTCTGCTACACACATCATGGGAAACCAGTACCTGTTAACATTAGGTCCCACTCCACCAGGGCTACAGCTACATCAGCAGCCTTTCTCAGGGGAGTGCCAACCAAGGATATTCTGGAAGCTGCTACTTGGAGTTCAGTGCACACCTTCACCAAACACTATCACTTACCTCTTTACTCTAAGACTAGAGCTGGTTTTGCCACTGCAGTTTTGCAGGGCCTACTAGCTTCTTCTAACCCTGTTTGACTCCATCTCCCCTCCTTAGCTTTGGGATTCTACCCAAGTGTGATGACTGCAGCAGGGTAACACGATGAACATAGTACAGTTTTGTACCTACCATAAATGTAGATGTTCGAGTGTTCACCCTGCTGCAGTCCAGGTTATCCTCCCTCCATCCCCTCTGAACTAGCTGAACTTATCTCTACCACTTTATCCTATTCTACCTCTGTGGTGTATTTGCTTGTACCTTAGGGTTTTGTTTTATATAGCCATATGTGTATATATATGTATATATTTTTATTTTTTTTTTTGCCTACCTTTTGGGGGCACCTGACATCTGGGGCAAGAAAAACTGAAGAAAATGGCATTAGATGCTTCATATATACCCCTGGCGCACTGACGTCATGGAAGAAGCGACAGCAACCGATGCCGGACCAAAACTTTGGAATTCGGGCCGACTGCGGGACCGCCTGCTGGCAGGATAACCCCAAGTGTGATGACTACAGCAAGGTGAACACTCTAACATCTATATTTATGGTAAGTACAAAACTGTACTTTTGTTGTACATAATGTTCTGCGTTTACAGTCTTTTTTTTTTTTTTTTTTTTTTGTATCGGGTAAACCCGTTTAGACCCCAATGCAATGGACACCTAATACTCAGATTCAGTGTGAGATATGTACTTGTATAAAGGCATTGGAGGGAAAGTTCTCACATGAAGTCAATGCAGACTATAGTTGCATGCATGACAGATCAAACACATAGACCTACATAGACTCTTAAAAGTAACCCACTTAAACCAAAAAGGACTCTTAACTGTTACCTACAAACAAGCTCCCTCAGCAGTCTCACAAACATACAGCACCGGCAGTGCCCACTGTGAAACATTACCTAAGAGTAACAGTATCTCACCTCAAAAGCCCATAAGGAAGCTATTTACACAATAAAACATCCTAGTCATAGTGGCTCCATAGTGAAACATAGCATTGTATCACATACCAGGCTGTGCAAGGAAAGAATTCTGGTCAATTGCTTATTAGATGTCAAGATTCACTGCAGTGTGTCTTTGAACCACAAGTGCTCACTCATTCTGCATATAGGTGTAAATTACCTGTGATGGATCTCACTAGACTATATGAAGAAAGACAAGCTGATGTCCAAGATGGGTATGAGCCTAACCTTGAGCAGCATTCTAGCATCACCAAGAAAGATGTAGCAGTATAAACAAAAAAAATATTAACGTCAGTAAGTGGCTTAGCTCCTGGTGTCATTCAAAAGGATACAGTGTGTATCTTCCTGGGAGGATGTGGTAGATGGGCCAAACTGCTTTGCCAAGGATGGTCTGCACTTGTCCCACCCCATTTGTAGACTGCGTTAGTCCTCTGAACCTTCTAACATAACAAAACAGAATCAGGAAAACTTAAAGGTATTACTGCTCTCAGTAATTGGCTTAAATTTTGGTGTCATTCAAAAGGGTACAGTATGCATCTTCATGGGGGGATATGGAAGGTGGGCCAAACTGCTTTGCCAAAGATGGTCTGCACTGGTCCCACAAGGCTTTCGTATATTGGCTAAATCCTTAACTCATTCACTCCGGAGCAGCTCAGGAAGAGCTGCCTGCTGAATTCCACCATAGGAACAACAGAGCAGCCTGAGCTCATTTTCAGAAAATCCATTTGTAATACTATACAGAAAACAAATGCTCATAACTCTTTAACTATAAGAGCTACACTAAAAATGTAAACGCGAAAGTTGTTCAGCAGACACTGACCTTTCCAACAGTGTAAATGTTGATAGTGCATATCAAAGTCATAATGAAATATTTGGCAAGGAATGCTGATATTGTGCAATTTTTTAAATTTTTTGGAAAAGCAAAGCACAATATCTTGGTCTATGTACCATGCAGACCCATACAATTTGAATTTAATTTGTTAGTATGAATGTCAGCTTTAAAATGATACTTTAACCATAACTGTGTGACACTCCTTTCATGAGATATTCACAGAATTATGATTAGTATATTATTTCTCATAATTGATAAATAAACAAAGCATAATATCTCTTCACCTGTAACAGACAGCCTACATATCAGTGTAGAAGTTGTGCATCTGAATGTCAGCTTCAAAATGATGCATCGTTTGTGTGATTACCATACTCCCTCGCAAAGATATGGGCATAATAATGAGAAGTATTGTAAATGTATAATTTTCATATTTGTACAAGACTAAACAAACTGTGATATCTGTACGTGTGTACAGTGCCTAGACACAGTTCTTTTACCATGATGTAAGGAGTAACACTGTCTTCAAAATGAGGTATTACTTCACACAATGTGGTGCTCCCTTGCAAAGTTATTTACCAAAATATGAAAAAAATCATAATTTCCATAACCTAAGTCGGAAACAAACTTTGATATCTGCCTATGAGTACAACATACAGGTACCATTCTTTTACCATGTTAGAACTATAAATAATCTTTTCAAAATGAGGTATTACTTAGCACATTCAGATGCTCCCTTGCAAAGTTACTTACCAAAATATGAAAAAATCATAATTTCCATAACCATAAGTCTCAAACAAACTTTGATATCTGCACATGTGTCAGACATACTGGCACAATTCTTTTACCATATTAGAACCAGCAATACTGTCTTCAAAATGAGATATTACTTGGCACATTCAGATGCTCCCTTGCAAAGTTATTTACCAAAATATGAAAAAAATCATAATTTCCATAAGCATAAGTCCAAAACAAACTTTAAATCTGCACGTGTCAAACATACTGGCACAATTCTTTTACCATATTAGAACCAGCAATACTGTCTTCAAAATGAGATGTTACTTGGCCCATTCAGATGCTCCCTTGCAATGTTATTTACCAAAATATGAAAAAAAAAATCATAATTTCCATAAGAGATTTGCCAAGCTCAGAGAAATTAATGTTACACAACACATTTCATAATAGTGTTTTACTTACTATACTGACTTGGTCATGGGTGTTTTCCATTCTTCTCACAATCATGCATGGCTCTCCTCACGCCATTGTGGAGGTTGGTCAAGAAGAACGCAATGCCCTCCTCAGTTAGGTGAATGCCATCCCTTCTGAACCAGTGAACATCTTCCCTTCCAGTGACTCTCAGAACAGCAGAAGACAGTCTTACCTTATATGGGTGAACACTGACAAGGGTGCACAGCCAGGGCACATGTAAAGAGAAAAAGCAGGGTAAGGACCGCCGTTCCACTAATATGCCAAGGGCAGGCATGGGGCTCCAGATGTTGGTTATCTGTAGTGTCCCATAGCTGTGCTGGCTGCCCACTCAGACTGCTGATACCACTATGGTCTCATGACCTCCTTCAGTGTCAGCAGTCTGCCTTACCTCTGCCTTTTCTCTTTACATGTGCCCATTCAGCAATGGACCTAAGGGATGAGGGACTGAAGTAACTCACTAATTGCTGTCCTGACCTTCATACATGTACTACTCTCACCTACATACGCTGACTACACCTGAAGGGAGGGAGACTGAGTGGAGAGCTACATCAATGCAACATGTCAAAAGACCAAGACTGACCCAGGCTGTGTCTTTTTGCATGTTTTTGCATTACATCACAGTGGCACACCCAAGCCCATGCTTACCGAGGACAGCAGCACTACGGGACTGTGCTGTAGAGTCTCCAGGTTCCCAACTGCGATCCCGGTGGATCACAAGATCCATGCTGGCTGGGTATGCCCCCTGTGATGCACCCAGCAACACAATATTCAGCGATGGGACAGCATAAGGTTTTTGGCTGCTCCCTTTCCAGTGACTCCCAGAACAGCAGAAGACAGTCTTACCTTATCTGAAATAAAGCATGGGTGGACACTGACAAGGGTGCACAGCCAGGGCACATGTAAAGAGAAAAAGCAGGGTAAGGACCGCTCCACTAATATGCCAAGGACAGGCATGGGGCTCCAGATGTTGGTTATCTGTAGTGTCCCATAGCTGTGCCGGCTGCCCACTCAGACTGCTGATACCAATATGGTCTCATGACCTCCTTCAGTGTCAGCAGTCTGCCTTACCTCTGCCTTTTCTCTTTACATGTGCCCATTCAGCAATGGACCTAAGGGATGAGGGACTGAAGTAACTCACTAATTGCTGTCCTGACCTTCATACATGTACTACTCTCACCTACATATGCTGACTACACCTGAAGGGAGGGAGACTGAGTGGAGAGCTACATCAAGGCAACATGTCAAAAGACCAAGACTGACCCAGGCTGTGTCTTTTTGCATGTTTTCGCATTACATCACAGTGGCACACCCAAGCCCATGCTTACCGAGGACAGCAGCACTACGGGACTGTGCTGTAGAGTCTCCAGGTTCCCAAGTGCGATCCCGGTGGATCACAAGATCCATGCTGGCTGGGTATGCCCCCTGTGATGCACCCACCAACCTAAGAGCAGTTGGCAAAACAAAAGTGAAGAGGGACCTTCCTGGCATTGGTGCTGAAGGGCTTGGCTGATAACTGACATGGGGGCACAGAAAGAGCACATGTACACTGAAAAAGCAGGTGAGGCACTCTGCTTTACCTCTGCCTGTTCCATTTACATGTGTACTTTCTGCAATGGGCAGAAGGGAGGAGCTAATGTAAACCCTGTTGCCCTGACATACATACACTGACTACACCTGAAGGGAGGGAGACTGAGTGGAGAGCTACATCAAGGCAACATGTCAAAAGGCCTAGACTGACCCAGGCTGTGTTTTTTTGCATGTGTCCTTTGCCGGAGGGAACCATTACATCACAGTGGCACACCCAAGGCCCACAGCACTATGGGAGAAATTTATGGCCATGGTACTCTCCAAAGCATTCAACACACAGGTTGACCTTGCAAGTTGGGCACCCCCATGATGGCTCAGCACGTTTACCCTTGCTGGCACAGTTTTTGCATCTTGATTTATGCCATTTCACTGGAAAGTGAGAGCCATGCTCAAATCGGCTCACAGCCTCTGGGACAGTAATCTCAGTGCATCTTTTCCTCTTTGTGTAACTGGCAAGTAGATGCAAGCCTAGGTTCCTTCGGAACTGTATCTGTGTTGCCGGAATAATACGTCCAGAACGTGATAGTTGCTGATGTCTGATACTTTCACGGAATATAATGAAAGCATTGACAGTGGCCACATCCCATAAGAACCAGAACAAGTACAGCCACCATTTGCGGGCCTTTCTGGCACTGGGATACTGTGTCCTCAGCTGATCTGCTCTGTCCACCCCATTCATGTAACTGTTGTACATGTTTACAACTGGTGGACATGGCACTGATGTCTTTCTTCCATCACGCTTTCTTTTGTATGTGCTGGAGACTGGCAAGGTTGGGTTACAGTTGACAGGAGGAATACTGGTTTGCTATCCTTCCATTCAGTAGCTAGCAGTGGTCCACTCTGCAATTGCTTGTAGTAGCCTCGAGCTGCTTTTCCAATGGCCTGTCTGTTGAATGTAAGAGGCCATCCTGACCTATTGGTGCGCATGGTTCCACAACAGTATAGATCATCTTTCAGCAATTGCTGTGCTAGTGGAACAGAGGTAAAGAAGTTATCAAAGTAAATGTGATGATGCTTGCCAATCAGTCCCCTAGTTAAGTCAACTACAACTCTGTGTGCCAGCCCGACCTCTGTATTCTGCTCCATTTTTCCAGTGTATACCTGGAATTCACGTACATACCCATTGGTTGAGTCTGCCAACACCCACACCTTAATGCCATACCTCTCAGGCTTACCAGGCATAAACTGTCTAAATGTCAAGCGTCCACGGAAGCCAACCATGGCTTCGTCTACAGCCACCTCACGATGCACATTGTAACGTGTCCTGCATGCATGAAGTACTGCATCCAGTATTGGCCGTACGTGATGTAGCTTGTCATGA
Source organism: Protopterus annectens (assembly GCF_019279795.1). Classification (NCBI taxonomy): domain Eukaryota; kingdom Metazoa; phylum Chordata; order Ceratodontiformes; family Protopteridae; genus Protopterus; species Protopterus annectens. The sequence continues at coordinate 1,662,466,581 of NC_056744.1, read as the reverse complement.
CCCACAGCACCATGTGGTAGGCTCAGGCTGTTATCATTGCAGTGGAAGTACTGCTGAATTTTTTCAAACCTATCTCTGGTCATGTACTCTGCTATTGGGAAGCGACCATATACATGGTGCATTTCCCAGTACTGCCTCAATTCAGGAACATGTACAATAGACATGTATATTCTGACACCTAGAAATGTATGTATGTCTCCTGGGCACACAGGACTCCACCGCGTATCAACCTTGCCTGCTGCGGCCTGCCTCTGTGCAGAGCAATACAGGTGTATAGCTCCTCTGGAAACATCAAATTCAGGAAGTCCATCTCTGTGCTATCTGAGCCCAAGTGATCTATTGGTCCTACTGGCCCCACAAATTCCTCAATGTGTAAAGTTTGAAGATGTTTTTCCCATGTGATTTTACGTGGTGGGCATGCTTGGCGTACCTGACTGGGTCGCAAGGAACATTTGGAAATGGGAAAGGCTGAAGGGTTGAGAGATGATGCTCTCTCAATGCCAGTAGCAACTGTACTGCTTGCAGTTGGTAGTGAACTGTTGACACATGTTCCCTGCTGAGGCACACCCATATCAGTCTCTGACAAGGAGCTACTTGGACTCATATCTAGAGGATTATCTCCATCACAATCACCAAACTGTGGACTACTTCCCACATCATGCACAGTCGAAGGCACATCCACACCCTTATCAGCAGTTGCAGTGCCATGCACTGTGGAGGACTGCATAGCTGTGTCAGTCAGACCAGGTGCTTTCGTGAACACAGATAAAGGCATGTCATTGTCTGCGTCATACTCTGAATGCCCTTGGTGGCCATAGTGTGTGGCCAACTTGTGTGTGGGCACCTTCCTTAGTTGTGCAAGTGGCACCTCATCCTCACTGTCTTGGTCACTGTCATAATTACTGGTCAGGTCTGCTTTGGCAACTGGTAGTGGTCTTTCAGGAATGGCGGGTACAGGAGCATCATCCTTATCACAGGCAATGGCCTTTTCATGCAGACATGCGAGTGGAATGTCATCATCAGAGTCATAATCATCATCCTCACTCTGGTTGGCATTATGTAGTACATCAAGGTGCATACCATTGTCTGAACCACTGCTACAACCATCACAGTCCGTTTCCTCACCCAACAGGTAAATGCTGCTTGCTTTCTCCTCAACAGATGGCATCTTTGGTGGTGGCTGTGTTGCTTTACACTTGAAATCACACCTGAAAAACACAATGCAATACAGCATTCTGATGTAATATACCTGCAGAGAGGCACGTGAAAATCAATGCACCTATCGCTATATTTCTATATATATATATATATATATATATATATATATATATATATATATATACAAATGTTTGGGGGTGGTTGCAAATGAAATAAGATAAATGCATGTTGTTTTGAGTACTACCTAAGACTGCATCACCAATGTACATTTATCTCCCTTCCGCTTCCTATGTCTCCCTCTCACAATACTTCTTTCTCCAAGAACAAACAAAAGGGGAGAAATACAGTCAATCAAATCAAATACATTTATAGTGAAGCAACTGGCCTGATAAAATTACAGTAACCTGCAAAAGAATAAACCCACTATCTGCCCATCTTCATCCATGCATTCAAGACTAGGGCTTTGTTGCAAAAAGAAATCCTTCCTGCCCTCCTCTAAAACAATCCAACTAAGCCATGCTATAATGCTATAAGAAATATTTTTTTCTGCACTTCTACTTACTAGTATAGCTAAATACACTTTCACAGACATTAAATTAAGAAAAAAATAACAGATCAGTATAGCCTTTAGTAATTTAATTGAATCTAAAAAATGTCTGCACTACATGCATCTAAGCTTTACTTCTGATCTTCGTATCTAAACAAATGATAAATGTATTATAACCGCACCGTTCTGCTCACTCGGATCAGCAACACTAGAAGTCACAATAGAAGTGACAATACTTTTAGGTGAGCTGGCTCTCTCTAAATTCAGGTAAAAAAATGTATTAAAAAAAGATTAAAAAAGATGCCCTGGTAAGATACTAACCAGCAACCAGAATGCTCTGACTTTATTCACATTTCAGGGAGTCTAGAAATGAGCGTGTTTCTCTTGCAGCACAGAGTAGACTCATGCCCAGTATAAATGCATAATTGTTTTCAATCATGACATGAAGCAATAGGTCTAAGTAGTACAGTTAATCACAAACTTACTAACACCCTAGGCCAAAGGTTCCTGGAATTCATAAATTCAAATGCAATGGAACAGCTAGTCACCTCTACAACAAAGGTGAGATATTGTACTAGATCTGATAATCACAAACATGGGGACAAAGTGCTCCACACCGGAAGTATACCCCTCACTAGTGAGATCTGACCACAAACTAATCACCCTGGATATACAGATCCCACCTCCACCCACAACACAAGACTAGTGAAAAACTTCTCAAAAGCCGACTTCACACTTCTTATAACTGAGATGGTATCCTTTAATCCGACTGGGCCAGTGGAAACCACATCCCACAATGCAGAATCCTTCACAAATGCTTTCACGCACATCTCCAAGAATGCATGGATCATGCAATCCCAAATAAAACCAAGACCCTCTCCACCAAGGGAAGGCCCTGACTGGTGGACCCCAGCCATAAACAAATTGTACAACAAAAGGAAACTACTGCACGACAGAGCAAAATCCCATAAAGAGAAGGCATCTCTGATCAGCACTAGTAGAAAGCTATGTTCTCTCATAAAAAACATCCAAGGCCAACTTTGAGAGAAAATCGCTATGGACACTAAAGATAACCACAAGGCCTTCTTCAGCTATGTTAGAAACCTGGGCGGAAACCCTCAGATATGCTCAGAGTTAGTTCACAACAACAAAAAATACACTGAACCCACAGATATTGCCAACATTCTGGCACACCGGTTCAGTGCAAATTTCTCAGCTCCCTCACCCGCCAAAAGAAGAAATACTTATCCCAGCTGAATGTAACCTCCCTGTCATCTCAGATGTCTAGGTGAGAACCGCCCTCAGTAAAGCTAAAAAGACAGCATCAATGGGACCTGACGATATCCCAGGTTGCGTGCTACGTGAACTCCAAGAGGAGCTAAACCCGCACATAAAAATGCTATTTAACCTTAGCCTTACTACAGGATATGTACCTTAACACTGGCGTACAGCAGCAGTAGTCCCACTCCACAAAGGAGGTACCTCTACAGACCCTGGTAACTACCTCCCCATAACCTTAACCAGCCTGGTCTGCAAAGCTATGGAAAGAATCATTATGGAACTCAGAGACATTGAGGACTTAGACACTTGATCCCACCCAGTTCAGCTTTGTAAAGGGCAGATCCTGCCTTTTGAACCTGGTTGACTTTTTCGAAACAGTCACTAGAGCCATTGAAGAGGGCAAAGCAGTCCATACAGCATACCTGGACTTGGCTAAAGCTTTCTTCACAATACCCCACTCTGGCATCATAGACAAGTTCAACAGCTTAAATGTAAATCCAGGATTTCCTGGGCACTTCTGTGTGCACACATCTATACAGTTACTATAACATGATTACTCAAGCAGTAGTAGCATGGCACAAAGCAGTAACAATTAGTTAAAAAGTTGCACTGTAAACATCAAAACCATGTCACAGTATCTAGTACATGTCAAAACCATGCCAGTTGAGCTTCCTCTGTAATAGTCCAGATACCATTTAGTAACATTTCCTGGTTCCAACAGGAAAAATTCATAAACAACACCTTACGTGCAGGTGGGAAATTGCATCAGATTATAAATTGCATCAGATTATCTGTTGAGTAGCCATTCATTATATTCCGGGTGCAGGTGTAATAAGACATAGCAATTACCAAGGCTGTTAGGACAAAGATCATAGTAATTCATATGGCACAACAGTGATGTTACAAAGTACTGGACGTCCCTACAAAATGAAAAGACAACACGATCACTGTCAAGGAGGCTGGCAAGAGACCTACAACAACAGTGAAGGAGCTGCAGGAATTTCTGAAAAAGTACTGGTTGTGTACTACTTGTGACACCAATATCCCATATTCTCCATATGTCTGGACTATAGGGTAGGTAGGGTTGGACAGAAGCCTTTTCTAACAGAAAAACATCCAGACCAGGCTACAATTCGTGAAACAAGATATCAAGTCTCCCAGAAGCATGTGGGAAAGTGTGTTGTGGTCTGGTGATAGCAGGTTTTAATTTTGTGGGCACATTCAAGAAGTTACGTTTGGCACAAAAACACCACTTTCTCATCACCCAAAGAACAACATTCTCACGGTGAAGCATGGTCATGGCAGTATCATGCTTTGGGGCTGCTTTTCTCTGGAATTGGGGGTTTAGTCAAGGTGGAGCGAATTATGAATAGTTCCACATACCAGTCTCTGCAAAGAAAACTGATCTCAAATTGCAATTGTAGTAGTAAAGTAGTAAATAAGTGTAGTAAAGAAAAGGCACTGGTGTAGATTCATGACTTATACCATTATGGGAAGATTCCAAAACCAAAAAAATAATGCTTTCATTCTACACACGTCTGGTTGGACTGCATCTCGCCATGCAGTTCTTGAGACAACATAAAGAAAGAGATATCAGGTACCTTGAAGGAATGCAGAAGAAAGCTACCAGAAAAGTGCTGTACAATGGAAGGTAAGGGATATGGTCAAAGACTATAGGAACTACAGATCTTCTCATATGAGACACAAGGAAGCGGGGCTGGAAGACTCGATACTAGTGCACAGAATCATGCTGGAAAGTGAAAAGTTCCCTGACAGGACTCAAACTCCCCTACAGCAGCTTACAGAGACTAAATACTGTAGATAGCAATTTAACACTTAAGCTTTATGCGAGCAAGCTATATGAAAGAACTAATCCAACAAAATCATTCAGTATGTACAGCAAAGTCTCAAACAATCTTAACAGTATCCCCAGAAAAGCAAGCCATCACAAAAGTCTATTTGGAATAATTGATTAACAGAATTTACAAAATGACAAACTGAAAGAGTCTCTAACTTAGTATTATGACCAATAAAGGCACTTGAAATTAATCTAATGCCAAACACCAAACATTATTACAACCATATAATGCCCAATACCATGCCCAAACTGAAAAAAAATACAATTTCTATTATGTTAACTAAAAATATAAAGTAGACAATGAAGGCCATGTATAAAAGCAGTTCAAGATCCTATAACACCATATCACCAGTAATCAAATTATTAATTAATGACCAATCTGCGGAAGTATTATTATAAGCAAGCAAAAAGTGATTACAACAGACCACTACAATGACCACCTTTACTACATAAAGGTACTCATCTCAAAAAATGAGCACATCTACTACGCAAATGAAGTTCCCCTCCCTTTCTGACCTGCAAAAAACTGCAACAATTAAAATTATACCACAACTGATATACTGGTGTACTCCTCATAAGTAGCAGTAATAACTAGGAAACCTCATTACTTACAGAACGGTAGCTTCCCATTTGCTAATTTTGCCACATGTGAAGAAAAATAAAGCCTGTATACAATAGCTACAGTCCCATATGATATGACACACTTTTATGTCATTATGGGACTACAGAACATTACCAAGAATAACAATAAGAAAACCAGTAAATGTCAAGTTGTCAATCTCGCCTTCATTCTTGCTGGATGGGTTCGGAGCCAATCCTCTTGTGTTTATTCTGATGTCACAGAGCTTCCAATAACCAGTGTTTTTTTTGTTCCAAAACATCTTTGGGGCATGTACCAATCAAGTCAGTCAGCCTAGATGACAACATACATTCCAAATGACCAAACAGTTGGTAATGGAGATCTAAACTTTGCTGTTGGCATTTCATGCATTAATCTGGTTGTGCCAGAAAATGGTGTACTGCTGGGTCACCCATCCACCCAGTGAATAAAGAAAAATAGCATGCATTTACTTTACTTCAGCAACAAACTATACATACATTTCAGGGAAGACCCTAACTAGCCATACAAAGCACTGCAACTGCAAGTAAACCACCAACAGGTTATTACAGAACAAGCACAACAGATCACAGAAAGTTTGAAACCACTCCTATTCTACAAGATTCCCAAGAGGTCTATTATGGGCATTTAAAATGAAAAGAAACACTAATAATGTCCTATACTGCATGCTCCCAACTGCCTCACTTATCAATTATCATTATAAAACAACATTAAAGATTCATAATACAAAACCAATGATAATAATGCATACATCTCACTTTCTTAGTGTGATTAATCTGGACACATTCTGCTCTTATCAACTTACAAATTTGATAAGACTAACAGGTTTTATATTGGCATACATTTTCTGAAGGGCCTGAAGTCTTGCCTGAAGCAAAAAAGATTTTTACCAGTCACCAATCAGTAGTATCCACGTCCCTTGCAAAAAATACACCTTAATATATGGCACTTTATTTTCAAGATGATACCACAGAAGATGGAAATTCAGCCACATAGGAAAATAAAAGAAGAAACAATAGTGGGTGCAGGTTCTTTGTTGGCCCTCCACAAATTATTACCATAAACACAACAAGAAAATCCTGGTACTCACTATCAATGCTCCTACTACCCACCAGGCAAAAAAAAAAAATGCCAACAATTGAAGAACACCTCAATGTCTAACAGCCTTGAAATAACAGCGAACAGGTGGCAAAATGACTCTGTCTTGAAACCTCGCTATCCACCAACAATGCAGCCTCACACACAAACTACTTAGCTATAAAAAGATTTCGATCCCAACTGTCTGAATGTGCCCATATATATATATATATATATATATATATATATATATATATATATATATATATATATATGTGTGTGTGTATATGTATGTATATATATATATATATATAGATATATATCTCCCCAGCTACTTTACACCCTACTTAGCTCACCAAACAGATCTCACTCACAAAGGGATGTATATATTTAATGATAAATAAAAGAGAAAGACTATAATAAATAACGCAACAGAATGACTTCATAGTTCAAAAGCAAAGGAAATAATTTACCACCGCAGTGCAGAATAGTCTCAAATAAATACAACACATGAGTTTGGATATTGTCATTGCCTTAGTTAAAAAAAAAATTATGATTTTCTGTCAAATGAGAGGATGCAAGGCAGTCAATAATAATATATACTCAAATTATTCATAAAGTACACCACAAATCCTCTTATTACAGCCACTTTCTCAAGAAAAACAGCAATTGAAGATGTAATGTCTACAATTTTCCTCCTAGACTGCTGATATTTCTTGAAATTTTATACATGACATATGAAAGTAGTGTGGAGGGGGTGGGGGTGTATTGCAATCACTGCAAGTGGAGAAAGAGCCAAATGTTAGTCGTGTATTCATCAATGTGATAACGACTTCTGCTTATGTGAATAACAGTGACAGCTGCTGACAGTTTTACCTGAAAAGTGACAATGACTCAGCGCTATATTGTAACTGCACTGTGCTAATGACTTGCAAAGTTATGCATGGTGCACTGTGCTAATGACTTGCAAAGTTATGCATGCCCAGACACAGGTGATAATTGCTGACATTCATTACATTACCTTCTGCAGGTGTTATGCAACAGTCACAATCTGTTATAAGGCCATAGTCAGTCAAATAGTACAACAGTTACATATTGCTTATATATTGCTATATATTATCTGTTATAAGGCCATAGTCAGTCAAATAGTACAACACTTACATATTGCTGTGCCCTTCCTCCCACCTACATTCCACGCGACTGACAAAGCCAGGAGAAATGCATAAAAATATGGCAGCTCCATGCTGTCAGTAGTCAGTCTGTAAAGACATTTATCTCACTCAGGCAACTACGCACTATAATAAGACACTCAGAAATGTCAAGCTAGATAGCTTGTCTTCTGCCATTCACTTACACAGCAAAAACAGTATAAAAGTTATTATTGAGCCCATCCTCCCATCTATTTGTTAGCAACATACCAAGCAATGAGGAATGAGTCATATAACCATTGTTTGTCTAGATCAGAAAATCCTGTGGAATAAAAATTAAATAAATACACGAACACAGGTGCAGACCATCATTTGTCAAGTAATATGGTCTGATAGCCTTGTACTCCCATGCTGACCAATACTGAATCCCCCTGGAAACATACCAGAAACTAAGCCACGTATTGAAGTCAATCATATAATGTCATGACTTGCGTGCAGTCATTGTTACAAACAGTAACACCATGAATCGTGTGATTTTAGCTAGTTTTCCAATTAGAAAAAATACACTATGCTTCTAGCAACATCAGAGATGCTTCAAATGGTAACTATGGTGATGAATGATTTGGCTTCTGAACAAGCTAAACAAGATAGTCTCCTCTCTTCTCATCTTCCTATTTGCTCTAGCAAACTGTATTCATACTGTACTCAGAGTAATATTCTCAATCTTTTTACTGTTATTTGGCCTACGCTATAAACTGTTCTCAAGTTTTGGAAACTGTACTCTACTGTTATTTTACCTATGCACTGTATGCTGTACACAAATTTGACTTGTACTAGGTTTCTGTGACCCTACTTTCATATTTTGTAAATATCATAATTATTTGTATTATTTCTAGAGCTTTTCTCCTTAGGTGTCCACTGAAAATGGGCCCCTGGCTCAACTGGACTAACCTGGTTAACAAAATGTCAATAAAAGTTTTTTTTTTTTTTTTTTTGTTTTTACGTCAGTCCCTGGACAATCACGTGTGTAAGTATTATCACCTACAATAACCTAAAATACCTGCAATACATTCAAATTGAGCATAATGAAAACTGAGCTGGATATAGTCTTTGTAAAATTTCAGTCCCAAAAAATATTATAGCTATTAAGTATCTCCATTTTTACAGAGCAAGCCTTTTCAAATGTAAAGTTTGCTGTCTCAATATGCAACATACATAACTGAAATTAAATTCATGAAACATCCCCTTCTACATGATTAACTCAATATGCAACATACATAACTGAAATTAAATTCATGAAACATCCCCTTCTACATGATTAAACCAATCTTGTTTATACACTTGAAAATAAAGGTAATATTTCATTAGGATCCACTTGAAACCCTGATCTTGCACTTTACGCTCCACACAAGGCACCACAACTACATCCTTTCCATCCTCCATTATAACATCTTAAGCAAACAAGGAAAAATCTTTTATAACTCCATATTTAGTTAAGTAACCACAATGACCAGTATCAGCATCTTTTAACTGAAAAAGATGCTCAAAAAAACACCACCTCAGTGAATTCAGTCAAATCCAGTTGCAGCAGAAGGAAAACAAAGAGGGTGGGGGGGACAAACCTTAAAGCTGTACTATTTTTGTCTAGAACAAGGTGTCCACCTCTTTTGGCATAGAGGACGCAAAAAACAACTTGGCAAGGCTTCAAGGGCCACATTACCTTAATTCAGCATGCATCTGCTTTGCATTGGTCCCCATCGACTATCCCTCAGACTATCAAGGCTGAAACTGCTAGTCCAGTGAAAGCATATACAAAGCCTGACACTGCATGGAGTTCTCTGTACTCTAAATACAGCGATTCAAAGTAAGTAAGTAGAAGGGGTGTCAGAGCAGAGTCCCAATCTTGGCTTTACTCATATTGCAAAAAGTGCTTTTCTGAAAGTATTTACAAGTTTCAAAACAGTGAAATTGAACTTTACAAACTCACACTTTCTAGAACTGCTGTAATGTAACAGTTATGGCAAGAAGCTTCTTTGTATGCCTACCTCAGAGTCATGTAGTGGAGCACCTCAGTAAAAACAGATGACCAACCACTTCAATGAGCACACCCCTAAAATTTGACACAGCCCTCACAAAAGAAAACTGACTACACTTTCTCTGCACACCTCTGATACTGGACTGTGAAAGAAACAACCACAGTTATAAATTCCAGCTTGCTTGACATAAAAGCACACAAACAATGCCAGGCCAGATCAATGGCTGAATAACTGTGAGCAAATGACAGCAGAGTTCACTTTTATCCAAACTGTTTCTGTAACTAACAACCATAGATTCGTTTTGTGCATCTCACAATGTGCAATTCTGATCAAATGAAAATGTATGCAATAATGGCCGAAGCTGTGTATATCAACAGAGATATTAATGCTTGCAGTAGCCTGTCGTCAACACACACACAATGCCTTTAACATTATAAAAGTAGATAAACTGCATGCATTTATACTACTTCCACAATCTACATTTTCACTCGCATTGACCTTTTCTATTACTATCCCTCTGAATTTCGTACAGCTTCAATTTTTCTCTTGTTCTACATTGGCAGTCATAGCAGAAAAATAGGTAGCACAGATACCCATTCGCCCTCTGCCACACTTGGATAGCAAGCCAGTTCTGCTCTTCAGTAAACTGAATCATAGCCTACACAGGAAACTTTCAGTACCACCAATCCTTAACAAAAAAAAAAAAAGCCTGTCAGTTCTGCTGGTAATGAAGCTCTGTCCAAAAGCCTTCTACTAATAACCAAGGACTACATTCTGCAGAGCATTCTGCCTGAGCACTGACGCCCTGCCAAATAAAATAATAGGGGGCAGAAGGTTTGAAGCAAATCTCTGAAAACTAGTAAGAAACTGCTGGGTAAAAAGCAAACCATGAACTACAGAGGGCATACAGACACACTAAGCTACATTAAAAAAAATTCAAAATTCTTGTCTACTATTTCACACACAGTAGTACAGAGGTTTTCCTAGTCTATATGGGACTGGGTCTTCAATGGCATAATTAATACTGCAATTTATATCAATGTCTGGGATATGTGGCTTATGTGACTGTAACTGCAAATACTGTTACCTGAATTGCTGTCTCTGATACTGGCTGTAGTAGAGAGCAGAACTATAGCTACATTAAATTAGGCACCTTCCATAGCTTCCTGATCATGTACCATCCTCAACTCTAACTTGAGGACAAAAAAACTCTCCTGTACTAAAACTTAAGCAACAGATAAAACAGACAACTTGTCAAAGTTTTAATATCACATATGAAGCTTTTCAGCTATGATTTCAAAATACTGTGTCGGCATTTATTTCTGCGTCTACTGCAGACCATTCCATTAGACTCTAACAATCAAGCCCCACAGCACACTGCATTGGGGGAAGCTGCCCCCTTTGCCCAGCTCTAGCTATGCTTATAGTCCAGATGCTTCTCAAAATGCTACAACACTGCAGCAAAGCCAGTCTGTGCATTTGCCTCTTATGATTTAGAAGGTTTTGTCATGTTTACAGTGTGGCATGAAGTTTTGTTGGGGGATGTTGAAGCCCTCCGCTGAAGTTTTGCTCAGAGCCTCAAGGCAGAGCAGATGGCAGTTGAGGACATACAATACAATGTGGCACATACCACGACTGGGCAGACTTCCATAAAAAACAAATATTTGAAAAGAAACAATTAGGAGAAAAGACTTAAGACCACAGCACTTTTGTAACTCAATATGTATATAAAATATGTGTATCCTTATCTTGATAGCTTCCTCTTTTTTTATCACAAAGTAGGTCAAATCTCAAATGTCAACTTTGTAGTTGCATCTTTAGCACAAAATTTGATATTTCCATCTGTAAATATCTTGCTATGTAAACGGAGACATTCTTTTTGATTGTGTTAACTCTTTCACATACGGTTTCAATTTATTATGTATATACTGACATTCATTCTGCCTGTATTTACTCAGCTGTGCACAATTTTATCTTCTTAGTCATCCCTGCAACCCCAGGCTGTGGCTAAAATTGTTCCATTCTGGTCTAGCCCACTACCCTGATCAACAGGTAAACAAAAATAAATAAATACAGAGTCAGATATTTCATAACTGGTACTGGAAGAGCTGTACAGAAGTTTCTAAAGTCACACATTTTATGTATGCATTAATTTCATTAAATTGCCATTTGTATTTACAGTTCATTTCATATTTTCTAGGAATTTTTAGCAACAAAGCTCAATGGATGACCCAAAATGAAAACTGAGTGATAAGAATATGGAACGATGTCTAGTCAAGTCACGGCAGTTACTTCACATTAATTTATCAATGAGCTCTTCACAAATGACTTGTTCGCATCACCTATATATAGCAAACTGGAAACATAAAACTTATAATATGCAGTAAACTAAACTAAAGACATCTCTGTGTACACAGTGTCAATATATCAACGAAAGTTAAACCGTCTCTGCCAATAAAAGTGTAAAGCGTTTTCCAAAAAAAAGGGCTATAAGCTACCACAGGGACATTCCTGAGTCACACAACCAGTAAACACACAAAAAGAAAACTATGTTCTTTAATGTTACAAACATGTGCTGCTATGTTGAAAATGTACTCCATTTTTTAGGACATAGGTTCTGACTATCACAGTCAACTTCTCACTAACCACAGGAAAAAAAAAAAAACATTGAGCTTCCTAGCATATCAAAATAAGTACTTTGAGCTGCTGCATATTAAAACATGCATATGCTGAGCTGCATAAAATAGATCATTTCCCCATCTCAAGCCCACCTCCCACGACATACATTTGAAACATTTGAAACAACCAATATCCAGATTTGCAGTCTTTACCCCCTCTCCAACAATTTTTGGCTTTAGCCAAAATTCTCCAGCGAAAAAAGTTTCAACTCGTTATCTCAAATACAAACATTTGAAAAAAACGGCTAAATCCAATTCCATCATTTAAACACAAAGTTTCCTCATCACGCACACAAAAGACACCGCATAATTCTCCTACCTTGATTAATCCACCGATCCTTAGCGGCTCCGTCAAACAGTTACTAACGCTAATTGCTAACACCATTGCTAACACCATTCAGCCTTCAAGATACAAAGTACACCTGCATGGGGACACCTAGCAAGTCAAGACATTGCCTCTTCCCTCTCAGCCTCAACGCATTCGCATACAACGTGCACCCCCTACATACACCCAGCTACCCACTCATTGCCCATTCCCGCTCCCCACTCATTGCCCATTCCCGCTCAACCTTAACGCAAGTTGTTTTACAAGACAATATTCCTTTTAGGTGTGCAAAAATAGGGGGCTATGGCCATATGAATGAGACTCATGCAGGGAAATGTTTACAGCATTGCTGACTTCAATTTTAGGCAACTTATTAAAAAAAAAAAAAAAAAAAAAAACAACGCAAGTTTAAAAAGGGACCGGCGTGTGCCCATGCCTAAATCCGCCACTGGGTATTACAGGAAAAAACAAGTACAGTACTTCACCAATTGGGTAGGGAACAGCAGGAAGAGAATGTAGTTGCTGTGCTTAGCTGACCGGGAACTCGAAACTGCAGTGGCTGAACGGGAACTCCTCGTAGTGCTTATATGGCGGTCCGTGAATTCCTTGACTGTAAAATAGAGGATCCAGTAGCAGGTAAAATCTCCAGTTCTTCGCAAAAAGAAGGAAATACCTGCTGCTGGACCCACTATTTATTAGGGGCGAACAAAAGAAGCGTGGGATGGGGTGGAGGTGTTATGCAAGTGGTGGCTCGGAATGCAAGAATCCGATTGGCTGCCACCACTTGCTTAGCAAGAACTTTTTGAAATGCTTTTTCTGCAAAAACTTCAATGTGACCTTAATGTTAAAACACACTGAATCGTAACTAGATATGATAAATTACATATTTAGTTATGATTTCAGAGTGTTTTACATTAAGTTGCACTAAAAATTAGCAGTACACTTTCTCTCGCTTGTGGAAGCACTCGGGGGGGGAATGGCTTGAAAACTGTATCTTCTCATGGCGCGCTCGGGCTTAAAGGCACAGGCGCCATGAGAAGGCACTCTGGGTGAATGAGTTAACCACCCTTGTAGTGCCTTTTGAAGGCTGTGTTGGTCTTTTAAACCTTCCAACATAAGAAAAGAGAATAAGGAAAACTTAAAGGTATTACTGCTGTCAGCGCCACGTGTCATGATGCAAAACTTCACTCCCTACAAACACTCCTCTTACTGGAAATCATAGATATATGCACCGTCACTAAGACCTGATTCAAGGCCAATGACAGCACCTTGAGAGTGCAGGGTTTCAACCACTTTCATACATATAGATCCACTGTATTACATGAAGGCACAACAGGTGGTGATGTCTGCATATTCATAAGAAATCAGCTCATCTCCAGATGCATTAGACAAGGAAATGACCTGGAACTCCTCCATGTCCAGGTTACCAGTAACAAAACCCCTCATCATATCGTAGCAAATTGTACAACTCCCATCTGTGTCCGTATGCCTCCAACTTCATGTGTATGGAGGCCCTATGCATTAAAGCAAACAACATTTTCTTTGGGGGATTCACCTATCTTTCCTGAAACTGGGACACTTCAACTATCCCTCCTGAAACTGGGATACATCCTAAAACATGTATGCCCAGAGATTTCTGATTTTCGTCAATACAATCTCCCTGAACCAACTGGTCAACACCCCAATGAGGGGCAAAAACAATTCTTGAAATGGTTATCACCAGTATGGGACTGCAATATGCTCCCTCTCATCTGAAGCTTCTTCACTGGTCAAATCGGTCCACATATCTGTCACATTCATCATAAAACTAAAGACAGAAGCATCCTCAAAATAATGTAGATGAATTAGAATTGAGTGATGACTTGGCTAAATTCAAAACTCCCTCCGTATTTAATGACCGTACTGCTTACATATAATACTTTACAGCTAAATTCTATGAACAGCTGCATCGATACATCTGTCCACTCCAAAGTAAATATAGTGCTAAATTTAAAAACAAACCCTTATGGTGCAACCCAGTTATATAATAATAATAAATCATGGCATGTAAAAATAAATGCAACTCCCATAATACCAAAGTATTGCTAATCTGAAAAATTAGGTCCAAACTCTGATTAAATCAACCATTGAGGTAAAAATGGCCACACAGTCCAAGGACAACCACAAAGCCTTTTTTAACTCTGTTAGAAACCTCAGAGGCAAAGCTCAGCCTTGTGCAGAGCTACGAGTAAATGAGACCACATACTCGGACCCAGAGGATGTAGTAAACCTAGTAGCTATTAAATGTAGATATAATTTCACCCCTTCTCCCGCATATTACCCCCACATGACATACCCACATCTGCACCCCTTCATATCTTTCAAGATCAGGTCCCCAAGGCATGTTCAAGGCCAGGAGCACTGTGTCTGAGAGACTGGATAACATGCTGGGTTGTCTGATGAGCAGGTTGAAATATGGCCTGTCAAACCCACTGCAGACTGTTCAACATCAGCCTCTAAACAGACTTTGTGTTGGGTAAATGGAGGATAGCAGCATTAATTCTCTTGTGTCGAGGTGAAACACCAACTGTACTAGGTAATTATACACTCTTGAGTCTTACCAGCTTCATTTGCAAGGCTATGGAAAGGATGGATCATTATCAAATTAATAAAGACATGGATAACCTGCAAACACTTGATCCTAGCCAGTTCAGATTTTCTAAGGGGAGATCTTGCTTGCTTACCTTGGTTAGCTTCCTCAAGAAGGTTACTGAAGCAATAGATGAGGGCAGATCAGTGTACATTACTTATCTAGACCTTGCAAGGCTTTCAACACCAATCTGCACTCTGGAAATTTCAATAAACTCTCTCAATAACAACAATTCCACCTGCAATTGGTCAAAACTTTCTCAGATGATATAAGAATGCCATTTGGGCTTTATAAATGTGCAAAATCAACCTTTAAAGCAGAAAAGATGCAGCACCAAGAAAGTATCAAGTTTCTGACAGAAATGTGATATAAAAGAACTTGAACAACAGGGAGTGTATAAATATTTGGGAGCTGATGGATCAACAATAAAATGTGATCAAATCCAAATAAAACTTAGTAAGGAATATTTTAGACAAAATTAATACTGAAAAAAACTCTGACATCTAGGAACAAAGTCCAACTTGTAAACCAATTTGCTGTTCCTTTTCTAGCTTACAGTTTGGGGGTAATTGACTGGCCTCAAAAGGTATTGAATCAGTTGCATAGGAAAACAAGTAATACGCTTCATGCTTATCAAATGGTGTATAGAAATCATTGTGTACCAAAATTATATATTCCCCATTCTGAAGGAGGTATGGACCTCCTTGAAATTGATTACATGTATAGATCAACAGTTGTAGGATTCCATACACACCTGCTGACTTCACCAGATCCAAACATAGAGAAAGTTTTAAAACATGAGGAGATCAACCCCGGGAGTCATGAAGCTCGGGGCAAGGCTTGCGCCGACCGTGCGGCATGTAGATGGCGCAGTAGTGCCATATGCATATTAATAAAGGCACGCTGCCACAACAGCCACGTGCATAGGAAATGAGCGCGAGTGCATGGGGCGTGTCTAAGTGCCGCACGGAGGCGTGGAAATGTCGGCTGTTGACGTGCAACCTAAAATGTTGAATATTACAGTCTGCCTGCAATAGTAATCACACCTGTCAGTGTCCGTGGATAATGAAACGTATGCAAAGCATGCAAGACCGTTCTTACGAACACAAAATTAAGAAGCAAACACAAATGCACGTTAGCGAATATAGAGTCTCCATCCCTCGAACAAATTACATTTAAAACTGTGTGCCCGTATTCTAATGCAGTGTAGCTAGTTATACCAAATGGAAGTGAAACGCATTATGTTAGCGTACCGTCAATAGCTATGTCTAGTCCACTGATCAGGGTTACCACCTCTCCCACATTGTGAGGAACAGTACACAGCTGGGCAGTTAAATGTAAAATATCCTGTGACCGTATGACATAATTATGTCCCACATCGCATGTAATAGTCACATACAATAGTTATTTCTGTATGTAACCTACCACATGTTACAAGAATTAGAATAAGCAAGTAAATGAAACAGAAGGAGCATATAAACTGCTACAACAATAAGCTAACATGTAGGCATAAAACAAAAGTATTATCCATAGTACTGACCGTGGGTATTTGTTGCCCTGTAGAATCTGATATGTGTCCGGAATATATCCCATCCTGACCATATGAAAAGATGGCAACCCTACCAATGGTCAGAGCATTCGTCCAAAATCTGCCCGTATGCGGTCCAAGCCGTTCTTGTCAGGATGTGTCAAAGTTGAACGGGTATTACCCAGGTGTACCTACCATGTCATGAAAGATAAGTATTTGTGTGTACCTATGTGCGTGATCTACAGCATATGGAAGGTGAAAAATGCCAGGGTAGTCCTCACAACCATGCAGGTACCTGACATATGTAGTGTATGCAATGTGTTCCCTTGACCGTGCCATGGGCCATCAACCAAAGAAGGGATGGATGGAGTGTCTGGAAATATGTGTGTGTGTGGGGGGGATGGCTAATGTTATAATTCACAAAGGTGAGACGGTGTTGGATGCACAATAGGTGAACTGGAGGTGTATGAGGGAGCAGCGGGTGAATCAGAAAGAAACACAAAGAACAAACATACACATCCGCAATACAACCTGACAGGCCATACTGTAGAACACAATCACACAAACATATGAATATTAAAATGTGCGATACACATGTACAGAAACGTCACCGGCACATACCCACAGAGTGGTATGGACGGAACTGGGCCATCCAAATGCAACACACCTGGATGCATAATTGAATACCCATCATCCCCTCTACAGCACACAACTCTCCCCCATTCCTGAACGTCCACCAAATCCAGCCATACTCTGACTACTAGCTTGGCGCAGACATATCTACACATAGTGACCACTAC
This sequence comes from Protopterus annectens, assembly GCF_019279795.1. Taxonomy (NCBI): domain Eukaryota; kingdom Metazoa; phylum Chordata; order Ceratodontiformes; family Protopteridae; genus Protopterus; species Protopterus annectens. The sequence continues at coordinate 1,662,448,897 of NC_056744.1, read as the reverse complement.
TCATGTAGTAGGCAGTGTCAGGATTGCAAACTATGTATCCCTTGCATGTAAAACCCTATTGCATTTTCGTAAATCCAAAAAAAATGGACAGTTATTGGCTTGTTCAATTTTTGGATATCCCTCATGGGATAAGTATCCTGTGTAAACATCAGACTTGGTATCACGACACGATGTCCAGTACTGTAGACATCTGGACACAAGTTGTATGTGCAGTAGTGGTTCACGAGACTGTTCACCCTCTAGACGGTCATGCAGAATCTACTACCCAGGATCAAACACCTGTCCGTGATGCACGTCTACCCGCATAAATTATCGAGAGAATATATTGTACACAGTCGCATAGTAGCACTTGGACATAGGGTGATTAAGGCGCTGACGTAAGTGTGCCTCCTGACCCACTTTGTGAGTGACAGTCCCTGTTTGGGTAGGTGTATCCTGACCAAGAATGATACAATGGCAAATGTCTTGTGATTGTAGGAAATAACTATGTACCATATTTCATGTAACAGTTGCCTAAAACAGTTATTTCTGGATGTAAAATACGTAAATCGTACAAGAACCCGAATAAGCAACTAAAGTGCTACAGGAATAGGCTCTCCTCTAGGAAAATAATGAATGTTCTAAACCCTGTACTGACCATGGGTATGTGTTGGCCTAAACAATCTGGTGTGTCCAGAATATATTCCATCCTGTACATATGAAAATGTGGCAACCCTACCAATGGTCTTAGCATTCGCGCAATAACTGGCCAGCTTCTTAATCACTCATAAAACCAGAGACCTTTGGAGGAAAGGTATTGAATTACAGTTGAATGACTAATGACAATAATTAAGAGTAATAGCCGCTTTTAACTGCAGGAAATAAGTATTAATACATATGGCTCTGAATCTGTCAACACGTTTCAAGTTAATAGTACTAATATTGTAGAAGTGTCTGTGATTGTCCCTGATTTCCAGAAAAAGGATGTAGAATCAGGAGCCAACTTGAAAATCAGACCAGGAATTTATTGGCAAGACACTCGACACACATAAAGTATGTTGGAATCCAAAAATAAAACACACATTAACGCTGTTCAAATAAAATTATGTTTTCGTCACAAGGCTGGACTTCATCAGATGTTTTCATTACTACAAGTTATTCCCTTATATGGTATGTCCAATAAATTAATTATTCAATTATTGTGTTAAACCAGTTTCTTAAAAAATTGTGTCAAAATATTTAATGCAAAAAGCATTCCTTTTACATTCAGGAATTGATCATTGTCACTTGTCTACCTCACTCGTACAACATTAAAAAACATTTGATATTTGCAATTGCCTGTGTTTTAAAATTAATTAAAAAAACCTTTATAAATAAACATTTAATAAATTACATTTTTTAAAAACTATTATAATACTTGTTCTTTCATGCCATCTAGTGACCATTTCTTTTATTACACAGTACTTTATAAAAATATTTTTAACAAAGAGTGGAATAGATTTATGGACCTAACAGAATTAGATTTGGGGAGAAATAGACCTGTGAAGTTTGTATACAAAAATTCCTTAAGCATAAGGAACTTGTTAGAAAGAAAAAAATCCTTAAACCCACAAGATAGAAGGAGAAAAGGCACTTATAAATGTGGAAGATGTGCTCAATGTACCTATATATCCAATAGCAATGTTATAAATATTAATAGTAGAAGTAAAACTATTGTCAACGACAGGCATTTTTATAACTGTGACTCCTCTGGTTTAGTTTATTTGTCAGAATGTACAAAATGCCAATCATTCTATATAGGGAAAACTGAAAGGAAACTAAAAAGGAGAATTTATGAGCACGTTAATGACATAAAGAATTGTAAGGAAACTAACGCCTTATACAAGCATAGTAAGGAATGTGTATTAACCAGTTTTAATTTTTCTGTATTAGAACACACAGAAAAGGATAAAAGAGGGGGACCCTGGGAAGAAAAGTTAGAGTATAGAGAATTGTGGTGGCAAATGACTTTAGAAGCCTACAATCCACCAGGGTTAAATGAATACACTAGTATTATGCCTATTTTGAAGTTAAGAGCAGCTAAACTATAAACAAAGGCCACTATAAATTTCATAAATAAGGGTTTTACACATGTTCCTTTTAGGAATTGCAATATAAATTTAGTTTTGGTTTTTAACATCCTTTTTAAAAGTTTTTAAATGTTCTATACATTTATTGTGGTGGTAGTTAAAACTAGGGATAATTGGTATTGCTTAGGAAGAATGATTTTTTTAAAAAAAACACCCTTTCTTAAACAAAAACATTTTCATTTTTAATTTATAACAATGAACATTATAACATTTAAATGTTTTTTAGGTGTAATAAAAGAAATGGTCACTAGATGGCATGAAAGAACAAGTATTGTAATAGTTTTTAACAAATGTAATTTATTAAATGTTTATTTATAAAGTTTTTTTTAATTAATTTTAAAACACAGGCAATTGCAAATATCAAATGTTTTTTAATGTTGTACGAGGGAGGTAGACAAGTGACAATGATCAATTCCTGAATGTAAAAGGAATGCTTTTTGCATTAAATATTTTGACACAATTTTTTAAGAAACTAATTTTTTAAGAAACTGGTTTAACACAATAATTGAATAATTAATTTATTGGACATACTATATAAGGGAATAACTTGTAGTAATGAAAACATCTGATGAAGTCCAGCCTTGTGATGAAAACGTAATTTTATTTGAACAGCGTTAATGTGTGTTTTATTTTTGGATTCCAACCTACTTTATGTGTGTCGAGTGTCTTGCCGATAAATTCCTGGTCTGATTTTCAAGTTGGCTCCTGATTCTACATCCTTTTTCTGGTTATCAGTTGGTTTTGCACTTTTTTCATTGTCCCTGATTTGTCATTGCCTTGTCCCTGTTTAAATTGGTCACGGAGTATTACAGAGGTCCGTACACATATGTACACCAACCAACTGTCACATTTGTTGACAGTACTATTGCATACCTGTAGTGAAGTCATAAGTGATGTCCAGAATAATATTCATCGTATATATGAATGAATGAAATAGTCAAATGTGAAGGGAAACACCAGTGGAAATGCCCTCCACCCTGTATTATGTAGTGGAACCACCACCCACCCTATATTATGTAGTGCCAACATAATAATCTGGTCAGAGGTGCCGAAATCCCTGTGTCTGTAAACACAGGTAGAATGTTAAAATTGGGACCAGCTCTGTCCATGTGCTATGTCTGACATTTGAACAGGTACAGGGCAGTTCCAGTCACCAGTCAGACAAGCCTAAACCCGGATTAACACATGAACACCCTGACAATCAAACACATGTATGTGCCAGGACTATAAGCTTTGGAGTTCTGAATATCCTTGGAGTGAGTAAACATGCAGCACGGGTCCAGAGCAATAGGGAATAGGGAATGTCGCATGTGTAGTACTGCGGTTTTCCCAGCAGGAGAATGGATTCCTGCTGTGTAAGTGAAGCAGTGAGGTGTATGTTAGGGTAGCTATGAACCATGGGTATACATATAAATGAAGAACACCACCAATAGTGTAGTGGTTAGAGCATCCGCCTAAAGTAAATGCATTCCTGGTTCAAGTACGACTATGGCACATATCATTTTCTTGTGTAATGAATGCCTCTGTGTTTATAGCCAACATTTAAACATGGAAAGGTGAACGTGTGTTTCGTATGGGGCCGTTAACCGGATTCCATCAATCAAAGTGGTACTGTCATAATGAACAAGGCGCACGTAAGCTCAAAGTAGTGGCAGTAAACACATGTAACTCACAATAAGGATATGCAAGTGCGCCTACGCGGGTGTAAGCAGCTCCCAGCATAGCAAATGTATGTTGTTTTGTACAGATGTAACATATATATATATATATATATATATATATATATATATATATATATATATATATATATGTATATGTATGTATATATATATATATATATATATATATATATATATATATGTATATGTATGTATATATATATATTATATATATTATTATATATATTATATACATTAACTTACCCATTTTGCTTTCTATCTATATATCTTTAGTAGCAACACTAACAATGGAATTGATACCACTAGCTCTAATTCTTACCCTCACCACACTAACATTCACCACATCCACACCCACTAGCATACCACTAAACAATGCATTCCACACAACACATTCTTACCCACTCACACACAAACACAAATATTTCACAGTCTGCTCCACACTATTTAGAGACAGCCCATTATTATATATATATAAATCCCCTACCACTCACAATATCAAAAAACAAGCACAACCTAAAACACATATAGACCTAGCACATGCTTTAAAACTCAAACTAATCTACAAGAAATGTTTACTAATCTCAGGGGACATACACCCCAACCCAGGTCCATACAACAACATCATCTCACACAAACAAACATCAGACCTACTTATTATAAACCTAAACTCAAGAAGCATAACAAACAAACTGCATGACCTACATACATTCATAGCCCAACACTCCCCAGATTTACTAACTATTACTGAAACCTGGCTAAAACCCTCCATCCAGAATGAAGAAATTCTTCCATCAGGCTATAACATCCTAAGACTAGACAGAAATACTAAAAAGGGAGGTGGAGTTGCTATTCTATTTAAAACACACTCAACCTCCAACCTCTGCAAACCCCACTTCCCAAATTCCAAAATGCTGAAACATTAGGCTCAGTTCTATCACTAAACAACAAAAAGAGAATTAACATCCTTTGTAGTTATATCCCTCCAGGAAATAACTCAGCAACAATAGAAGAAATGTTACAATGGGCTACAACTAACCTACCACAAGAAACCATACTGTTAGGAGACCTAAATCTTGATTGGCAATCCTGCAACTCTAGCAATCCCACTAACCATATTAACTTATTCGGTTTCTCTCAACTAATTCAAGAACCTACCAGAGTAGATAAAAATCCAAGAAACAATCAACTCTTGATTGGACTTTAGTTAATTTCCCTAGTCATAACCTCTTCACGGGTTGTCTTCCAGACTCACTCAGTGATCACTACCCCACTTTCCTTCTTCAAAAAATTAAACGCAACCAAACCCATACTATATAAGGAAACTAGAAACGAGCACAAGGTAAATCCACAAACTCTCAATACATTATTACGACAATGTAATTGGCAGCCATTACATACTCTGGAACTAGACCAGGCAGTTAAACTATTCAATACTACTTTTATGAATGTTTTGAATACAATAGCCCCCATTAGGAAACTTAGATCCAAGGTAAACTATGCTCCTTGGCTGACTAGGACCACAAAAGGCTTACTACAAGCCAGAGATAATGCCTGGAAGATCTGGAAAAAACAATACTAGCTTAAATAGACAGAACTATCAACAACTTTGAATCAAGCCAAAAGGCAAACAAAGCTAGACAAACAAAGCTACTTCCTTCATCTCCAAAACAAACACTCAAAAAAACCCCAAAAATTCTGGCATGCTATTAACTCCCTTCTAAAACCTGGTAAAACTACTACCCCAGCTCCCAACACAAATTCCACTACTGACAGCTTAGCCTCTCAATTTAACCATCATTTCATAGACTCTATTCTATCACTATCTACTCAGCTATCTAGCAATAACCCTACATCCACCCCCACTAAGGACCATAGTAATATACCACCTTTCACCCTCTCTCCCATACCAACCTCCATAGACAACAGCTACTCTCAAAATTAAAACCTACCACTCTTGCAGCTGATGGCCTACCCACTAATTTCCTAAAACTAGCAGCTGAATCTCTAGCCTACCCTGTCTCAATTCTGATTAACCGCCTCCATAAAGAGCTTATATCCCTCATCTATGGAAGGAATCACATATTATGCCCCTACACAAAGGAGGTAACTTCTACGAGATATCAAACTACCGCCCCATTGCTATCCTATCCCCCCGTCCAAAATTCTGGAAAAATGTATTCATACCCAAGTGATGCATTTCTTAACCTCACATAACATCCTCTCCTCAACTCCAGCACAGCTTCCGCCTAAACCACAGTACAACCACTGCTCTTCTGTCTTTCACCAACCAGGTTAACCAACTTAGAAATAACAACAACTTTGTATCTGCCATATTCTTAGATCTCTCAAGGCATTTGACATGGTCTCACATAACCTACTACTTCACACACTAACATCATTATCCTTTGCCCCTCTACAACTGCTTGGTTTAGAAACTATCTCTCTGATAGAAACAATCAGTCAAATGGCAAGGAACCCTATCACCCTTACTATCATCCACCATAGAAGTTCCACAAGGCTCAATTCGAGCTCCATTACTAATGGCTATTTCCACTAATCACCTACACACCTCCACGCTGCATGCATCACTCATGCAATATGCGGATGACTCCACATTAATCTGCTCAGCCCCATCCTTACCACTCTTCAAAATCTTACAAGGAATCCTTCAAGCTAATGGAAAATGGATTACTGATATCCAACTGATCCTTAACCCCAACAAGACAAAACTACTACTTTTCTCCCCAACCAAATACAAACCCACACCTCTCTTTTCACTATCACTTCCAAAATGGCACCACAATCTCCTCCCATCACACAAAACTCTTGGCATTGAAATAGATAATGACCTCCACCGATGTCCACATCTCCCAAACTATTAAGAAAGTACATAAAATTAGGAACACTGTATAAACACAAACACTTCCTAACAGACCAAGCCTAATCACCCTAGCCCAAACCCATCTTCTGTCTACACTACTGTATGCATCTCCTATCCTAACCTGCATTAAGAAAACAGACATGAACAAACTAGAATCATGTTACAATAAGATTGCAAAATTAGCCAATAATTCTTCTTTTCATATCCATCATTCTCGTACCCTAAAAGAATTACAGTGGTTAGAACTTCCTCATTTAATTAGTTTCACCAACTTGTCCTCACCTACAACATCCTAAAAATCCCCACAAGACTCCAGCCTTGAACCAACTAGTTAAACAATACTCAGCAAACCATTCCCTCCGGCTCATCCA
>NC_056744.1:1662416526-1662441358 GCF_019279795.1 Protopterus annectens | reverse complement strand
ATTTCGAACATTCCATGTTAAAGTATTAACAGTCATGTATACCTGTGAAATGCCCTGGCATACATGCCCATGCCATCAGTATGCTTCTAATTAATGTATGCAGATAAAAGTGTAAAAGCCTTTGCTAATCAAAATATATACATAAAACTATTAAACAGATTTTTCCAAATTACATTGCAGCATTGGCAGTATGTATCTGACAAAATGCAAGCATACCTTCTCAAGTTCAGTAATCCTCTGTGAAGATATATCCCAAAGTAAAACACTGTTTTCTGTGTTCTCCACTTAAGCAAGTCTCCTTACCTTCAGTTACCCTAGCTATTAGACTGCCTTTTTATGATGTAGATTCAGTACTGTCAGTATAGTGAATATGCAAATGAGGTGTGATCTAATTAGAATTGCTGAATAAGAAAATCTGATGGAGGTCCAGGGAGCACACAAGTCCAGTATAAACCACACAGCTTAGTAGCAACACCAAAGATTTATTGAGCAAAAACAAAAGTCAAGCGCTTTTGTCTTACATCTCGACTTCATCAGAGTTCCTCCATCAGTTTTTCTTGTTTGGTTCATGGTTTCTCTTGGATAGAATTGCTGATTCCTAAATACTTGGCTCCATGTATCAGATTTAAACATAGTGCAGGCACTCCCTTAGTGTTTGTTTTTAATGGATTATTGCAACTGTGACTGGTTTGTGGTAGGGAGAAGGAAAATACAACAGCAAAGCAGACTGCCCTACATCCAGTGGGTGTGCCAGGTTACACTTACAAAGTGTTAGATGTATGTTTGTCAAGGTCGGAAATGTAAGCAAGCAGCACACAATTCACAGGTTCTGTTAATTAACTTCCAACCTCCTCTTCATTTGTTGTAACTGCATATTATATTATTGCAATTTAATAACCTCACACATTTTAAAGTCAATGATATATAATGGCTTACAGACTGCATGTCTCAGATTATTGGTCATTTAAGAGAAGAATGAGCAACAAACACAGAGAGGTAAGACAGAGCTGCATATTTGCAAACAATTCTCATAACTGGTTTTGTGATCACTTAGTGCGCTACATCCAGAATTAATAAATGTACAAATAACTTTTATATGGTTTCATATTACCATAGATGATGTTGCAGTTGGTTGTATGCAGAATGATTTCAGTTCCTTGCTGCAAAGGTTGTGTGGCAATGAGGGATAAGGCACCCTTACTTTGTTCTGAAGGTTCATTGACGTGAGAGTTCAAATCCATACCCATGTAGAAATATTTTGTATATACTAACATTTTGTAGTGTCACTGTCATAGATTGCTTTTCATCATTTCAACTACTTTTCTATTTTTTGGAGGGGTGCCAGTGTTTGTGAGATGTGTGGCTTAGTGCAAATGTGGGTAATGGAGAAAATGAATATCAGGTTTGCCTGTGCTTATCCTGTTTGTGCAAAGCACGGCAGTGAGCAAACTGACTAGTGGCCCTCCTAGGAAGCAGACAACACCTGCAGATATAGGACTCAGACAGATAATAATTTAAACTAGATGCATTCAGTTAATTTGTTGGGTACCTCCCAAACACCCATTGTGCAGTGGTTAACACAGAGACCTTAAGAATGATTATGAAATTGGGAAATGTTATAGAACTAGTCCTGTGGCAGCAGGTATAAGTGTAGGGCTGGAGTACAGATAGTCCTGGCTTCTAGTATAGGGTGTGCAACCTGTTTTTAATGTTGGGACAGTGCAATTTATTGAAATGGACTGAAAAATAGACAGGTGTTATTGCAGCATTCTTGTGGCAACAGGTGGAAGTGTAGGACTGCCATACAGATTGTCCTGGGTTCTAATATAGGATATTCCATACACTTTTGCTGTTGTTCCACTTCCCATTATATTCACTCTCACTTGTAATACTTCAGATAACGGGGCTGATATTAATTATATGTATAAGATATGAGATACCATTATTATGTTTTAAGATGTTTGACCTAGGGTATACTGTCTACTATATTTCTATAAGTATAATTATGTTATCTGGACTTGCATGGCCTTCACAATTACATGAAATACACACAACTGGATCTATACCAAATAACCTTGTCCAGTCAGACACATACATGTATAACAGATCAAACTGTTACCTGTATTTATGTATGATTCCTGCCAATGTCTGAGTAGCACTTCTTCTCGAGCAAAGATGGACAATCAATGCTGTGGAAGAAAATGTTTTGTCCATTATGCTTAGGCTTGAATCCCACAGTGTAAAAATCAATTTTCTTCAATATATAAATGCAAAAACAAATGTGTCAGGTCATTACATTTATGGCCCCAGTTCATGTCTGCAAACGTAACTCGCCTAACAGTTACTTTCCAAGTTCCAATATACATCTTCAGGCTACATCAGTAAACACCCCTCACATTAAGGCCAAGTGTCAGATTAATATTCCAGTTTAAATTATTTAATTCTTCCCTGTTTGACATTGTTTCTTTCCACTTAACATCGCACAAACACGGTTGGGCATCTTTCCTCAGGTTTGAGCACTACCAGTAAATAGGATAACCAGAATTAGCAGGAATTCATCAGTTTCCATTACTCTCTTTTGGCTGGTAGACATGTCTGGTGTTAGGGGGGAAGGTGCCCAGTTTAGGGCACAGAGGTGGGGTGTCCAGGAGTGCAGGATATTTATTGGACTCTTGGTAAAGTGCCACAGCCAAAGACTTCTGCAGAGCAACTGTTCTGGCTCCCATTGCAACTCTGAGGCATAAAATAGTTTGGCCCAGGCTGTGTCCAGTGCCACTGGTATACCAAATGTTGAAGCTCAGTGTGGACATCATTTTAATGACCTACATGGGAGTAAAAGGGATACCGTCAACTGTCAGCTCTATGAGTTTGAGACTGCGGACAGCCCACAACTGTGTAAGTATAACAGTAAGAGTACTTGTAAGACGTGGAATACTAAATACAGGCAAGACTGGTTTGCATAATGCTCTGCTCTTCTTTTCTGTTCTTTCCCCAGCTGCCACCAAACATGAGATCAGTAGGCAGGCTCATGCTGCTCAAGTGGAGAGACTGAGGGAAGCAAGTGGTATGTATGCAGCAGAAGAAAAGTATGATTGTAGCTTTAAAAGTTAAAGATAGCTTTTTGGGTCTTTTATTCAGTTGTATCAAATGGAGCATACATACCCCAACTGTAGAAGCAAGTATGCATACATTACTCTATAGCACAAACCAAGTGTAGGAATCAAAGATTAGACATTAGTCAAAAGTTGTGGGCTCAAATACCACTATTCACATCTATACAACACTGTTATATCTTTAATAATATTTACATTACATTAACACTTCTATACCAATGGCACAGATGTCATTCTGTAAACTGTAGTCTGTATAACTGGAACATGCATATGTGCAAAATATGCCCATTTCAATGACTACTTTCAGCACTCTGTAGTATAGGGTGTATCTGTTAGGATGTATACTTAAATGTAATACTTCAGAAAAAAGAGTTGTAGAACTGTATTAATGTATTTTATGTCACATATCTTCTTCTTTCAGCTGCTTCCATTAGGGGTCGCCATTGCTGATCATCTGTTTCCATTTCTTACTGTCCTCTGCATCTTGCTCTGTCACACCAACCACCTGCATTTCCTGTTTAACCACATCCATGAACCTTATCTCAGGACTCTTTTCCTCTTAACTGGCAGCTCCATCCTTAGCATCATTTTCCTAATATACCCAGCATCCCTCCTCAGCACGTCCAAACCAATGCCATCTCGCCTCTCTGGCTTTGTCTCCAAACCATCCAACCTGAGCTGACCCTCTAATATACTGATTCCTAATCCTGTTAATTCTCATCACACCCAATGCAAATCTTAACATCTTTAACTCTTCCACCTCCAGCTCTGACTCCTGTCTTTTCATCAGGACCTCCTTCTCCAACCCATATAACATAGCTGGTCTCACTACCATCTTGTAGACCTTCCTTTTCACTCTTACTGGTACCCATCTGTCACAAATTACTCCTGACACTCTTCTCCACCCTGCCTGCACTCTCTTCTTCACTTCTCTTCCACACTCACCATTACTCTGAATTGTTGATCCCAAGTATTTAAACTCATCCACCTTCACCAACTCTACTCCTTGCATGTTCACCATTCCTCCAGCCTCACTCTCATTCACACACATATATTCAGGGTTAGTCCTGCTGACCTTCATTCCTCTCCTCTCTAGCGCACATTTCCACCTGTCCAGGGTCTCCTCAACTTGTTCCTTACTCTCACTACAGATCACAATGTCATCCACAAACATCATAGTCCATAGGGACTCCTGTCTGATCTCATCTGTCAACCTGTCCATCACCATTGCAAATAAGAAAGGGCTCAGAGATGATCACTGATGTAATCCCTCCTCATACAATACCGCAACTCCTCTCTAGGCACCCTGTCCTAATCTTTTTCTAAGTCCATAAATACACAATGCAGCACCTTCTGACCTTCTCTATACTTCTCCATCAACATCCTCAGAGTAAACATTGCATCTGTAGGGCTCTTTCCCACATGAAACCATGCTGCTGTTTACTAATCATCACCTCCCTTATTAACCTAGCTTCAACTACTCTTTCCCATAACTTCATGCTATGGCCGATCAATTTTATCTCTCTGTAGTTACTACAGCTCTGCACTTCACTCTTATTCTTAAAAAATGGCACCAATATACTTCACCACTCCTCAGACATCCTCTAATTTTCCAAGATTTTGTTAAAAAATCTAATTTAAAAACTCCACTGCCATCTCTGCAAAACACCTTCATGCTTCCACAATATGTCATCTGAATCAACAGCCTTTCCATTCTTCATCCTCTTCATAGCTGTCCTTACTTCCTCTGAGTTCATCTGTTGCACTTCCTGATTCACTATCCCCACATCACCCAACCTTCTCTCTCTCATTCTGTTCATTCATCAGCCATCAAAGTACTCTTTTCATCCGCTCAACACACTCTCCTCACCTTTTCCTTGATATCCTTTATCACCCTAACCTGCTGCAGCTCAGTCCCTCTGTCTACCCAATCAGTACAGGTCCTTTTCTCCTCCTTAGTGTACAACCTTTCATACAATTGCCATACCCTTATCCTTTGCCAGATCCCTTTATTTGATCAAAATTACACTTACCAGAAAGCTAATTTCAACTACTTTTCTATTTTTGGAGGTGCCAGTGTTTGTGAGATGTGTGGCTTAGTGCAAATGTGGGTAATGGAGAAAATGAATATCAGGTTTGCCTGTGCTTATCCTGTTTGTGCAAAGCACGCAGTGAGCAAACTGACTAGTGGCCCTCCTAGGAAGCAGACAACACCTGCAGATATAGGACTCAGACAGATAATAATTTAAACTAGATGCATTCAGTTAATTTGTTGGGTACCTCCCAAACACCCATTGTGCAGTGGTTAACACAGAGACCTTAAGAATGATTATGAAATTGGGAAATGTTATAGAACTAGTCCTGTGGCAGCAGGTATAAGTGTAGGGCTGGAGTACAGATAGTCCTGGCTTCTAGTATAGGTGTGCAACCTGTTTTTAATGTTGGGACAGTGCAATTTATTGAAATGGACTGAAAAATAGACAGGTGTTATTGCAGCATTCTTGTGGCAACAGGTGGAAGTGTAGGACTGCCATACAGATTGTCCTGGGTTCTAATATAGGATATTCCATACACTTTTGCTGTTGTTCCACTTCCCATTATATTCACTCTCACTTGTAATACTTCAGATAACGGGGCTGATATTAATTATATGTATAAGATATGAGATACCATTATTATGTTTTAAGATGTTTGACCTAGGGTATACTGTCTACTATATTTCTATAAGTATAATTATGTTATCTGGACTTGCATGGCCTTCACAATTACATGAAATACACACAACTGGATCTATACCAAATAACCTTGTCCAGTCAGACACATACATGTATAACAGATCAAACTGTTACCTGTATTTATGTATGATTCCTGCCAATGTCTGAGTAGCACTTCTTCTCGAGCAAAGATGGACAATCAATGCTGTGGAAGAAAATGTTTTGTCCGTTATGCTTAGGCTTGAATCCCACAGTGTAAAAATCAATTTTCTTCAATATATAAATGCAAAAACAAATGTGTCAGGTCATTACATTTATGGCCCCAGTTCATGTCTGCAAACGTAACTCGCCTAACAGTTACTTTCCAAGTTCCAATATACATCTTCAGGCTACATCAGTAAACACCCCTCACATTAAGGCCAAGTGTCAGATTAATATTCCAGTTTAAATTATGTAATTCTTCCCTGTTTGACATTGTTTCTTTCCACTTAACATCGCACAAACACGGTTGGGCATCTTTCCTCAGGTTTGAGCACTACCAGTAAATAGGATAACCAGAATTAGCAGGAATTCATCAGTTTCCATTACTCTCTTTTGGCTGGTAGACATGTCTGGTGTTAGGGGGGAAGGTGCCCAGTTTAGGGCACAGAGGTGGGGTGTCCAGGAGTGCAGGATATTTATTGGACTCTTGGTAAAGTGCCACAGCCAAAGACTTCTGCAGAGCAACTGTTCTGGCTCCCATTGCAACTCTGAGGCATAAAATAGTTTGGCCCAGGCTGTGTCCAGTGCCACTGGTATACCAAATGTTGAAGCTCAGTGTGGACATCATTTTAATGACCTACATGGGAGTAAAAGGGATACCCAACTGTCAGCTCTATGAGTTTGAGACTGGGACAGCCCACAACTGTAAGTATAACAGTAAGAGTACTTGTAAGACTTGGAATACTAAATACAGGCAAGACTGGTTTGCATAATGCTCTGCTCTTCTTTTCTGTTCTTTCCCCAGCTGCCACCAAACATGAGATCAGTAGGCAGGCTCATGCTGCTCAAGTGGAGAGACTGAGGGAAGCAAGTGGTATGTATGCAGCAGAAGAAAAGTATGATTGTAGCTTTAAAAGTTAAAGATAGCTTTTTGGGTCTTTTATTCAGTTGTATCAAATGGAGCATACATACCCCAACTGTAGAAGCAAGTATGCATACATTACTCTATAGCACAAACCAAGTGTAGGAATCAAAGATTAGACATTAGTCAAAAGTTGTGGGCTCAAATACCACTATTCACATCTATACAACACTGTTATATCTTTAATAATATTTACATTACATTAACACTTCTATACCAATGGCACAGATGTCATTCTGTAAACTGTAGTCTGTATAACTGGAACATGCATATGTGCAAAATATGCCCATTTCAATGACTACTTTCAGCACTCTGTAGTATAGGGTGTATCTGTTAGGATGTATACTTAAATGTAATACTTCAGATAAAAGTGTTGTAGAACTGTGTTAATGTTTTTTATGTCACTTATCTTCTTCTTTCAGCTACTTCCATTAGTCACCATTGCTGATCATCTGTTTCCATTTCTTACTGTCCTCTGCATCTTGCTCTGTCACACCAACCACCTGCATTTCCTGTTTAACCACATCCATGAACCTTATCTCAGGACTCTTTCCTCTTAACTGGCAGCACCATCCTTAGCATCATTTTCCTAATATACCCAGCATCCCTCCTCAGCACGTCCAAACCAATGCCATCTCGCCTCTCTGGCTTTGTCTCCAAACCATCCAACCTGAGCTGACCCTCTAATATACTGATTCCTAATCCTGTTAATTCTCATCACACCCAATGCAAATCTTAACATCTTTAACTCTTCCACCTCCAGCTCTGACTCCTGTCTTTTCATCAGGTCCTCCTTCTCCAACCCATATAACATAGCTGGTCTCACTACCATCTTGTAGCCGTTCCTTCACTCTTACTGGTACCCATCTGTCACAAATTACTCCTGACACTCTTCTCCACCCTGCCTGCACTCTCTTCTTCACCTCTCTTCCACACTCACCATTACTCTGAATTGTTGATCCCAAGTATTAAAACTCGTCCACCTTCACCAGTTCTACTCCCTGCATCACCATTCTTCCATCCTCCCTCTCATTCACACTATATTCAGGGTTAGTCCTGCTGACCTTCATTCCTCTCTCTAGTTTCCACCTCTCCAGGGTCTCCTCAGCTTGTTCCTTACTCTCACAATGTCATCCACAAACATCATAGTCAATAGGGATTCCTGTCTGATCTCATCTGTCATCCTGTCCATCAACATTGCAAATAAGAAAGGGCTCATAGCGGATCATTGATGTAATCCCTCCTCATACAATACCACAACTCCTCTCTAGGCACCCTGTCATACTTTTATTCTAAGTCCACAAAGATGCAATGCAACTCCTTCTGACCTTCTCTATACTTCTCCATCAACACCCTCAGAGGAAACATTGCATCTGTAGGGCTCTTTCCCACATTAAATCATACTGCTGTTTACTAATCACCGCCTCCCTTCTTAAACTAACTTCCACTACTCTTTCCCATAACTTCATGCTATGGCTGATCAATTTTATCTCAATGTAGTTACTACAGCTCCACACATCACCTTTATTCTTAAAAATCTGTACCAATACACTTTGCCACTCCTCAGGCATCCTCTAATTTTCCAAGATTTTGTTAAAAAATCTAGTCTAAAAACTTCACTGCCATCTCTCCAAAACACCTTCATGCTTCCACAATATGTCATCTGGACCAACAGCCTTTCCATTCTTCATCCTCTTCATAGCTGTCCTTACTTCCTCTCTGCAAATCTGTTGCACTTCCTGATTCACTATCCCCACATCACCCAACCTTCTCTCTCTCATTCTGTTCATTCATCAGCCATCAAAGTACTCTTTTCATCCGCTCAACACACTCTCCTCACCTTTTCCTTGATATCCTTTATCACCCTAACCTGCTGCAGCTCAGTCCCTCTGTCTACCCAATCAGTACAGGTCCTTTTCTCCCTCCTTAGTGTACAACCTTTCATACAAGTTGCCATACCCCTTATCCTTTGCCAGATCCCCTTTATTTGATCAAAATTACACTTACCAGAAAGCTATGATGAGAGACTCTGCCAGAAACTTATTTTCTTGAATGGTCAGATCACTGGAATTTTACTGTGGGGAAAGGATACAGTTGGACATCCCTACAAAAAACAAATCAAATCAAACCCACCAAAGTCTTTGCCACCACTTTAACTAAATATACCAACTCCAAGATTGTACTACACTGGAGAAAAGGGAAAAGTTCACCATGCTGGCCAACTGCCTCCAAATTCTGGTAATTGGATAGACCATTCATGAAAGGAAGTTTTCAGCTAAGTTGTCTTGTCCTTTCAACTTCTGGTAAGTGTAATTTCGTTCAAGTAAAGGGGATCCCCTTTGCCACCTCTCTCTTCACCATATGCCTCATCTCCTTATACTCCTGTCTACTTTCTTCATCTCTCTGATAATCCCACTTCTTCTTTGCCAACCTCTTCCTCCCTGTACTCTCTTGTACTACTTTGTTCCACCAGCAGATCTCCTTGTCTTCCTTCCTCTGTCCAGATGTCACACCCAGCACCTTTCTAATTATCTCTCTCTTAACACATCTGTTGTAGTTGCCCAGCTATCTGGTAACTCTTCAGTACCATTTAGTGCCTGTCGTAACTCTTCCTGAACTCCCCTCACAATCATCCTTTTCAACCTTCACCATTTGATACTTGGCACTGCTGTCACTATCCTCTTCTTCTTGATCACCGATCCTACAGATCACCATCCTATGCTGCCTAACTACACTTTCCATACCACTTTGCAGTCTTCAATCTCTTTCAGACTAGCCTTACTGCATGGGATATAGTCCACCTGTGTGCATCTTCCTTCAGTCTTGTACATCACCCTATGCTCCTCCCTCTTCATAAAATATGCATTCACCACAGCCATGCCCATCCTTTTCACAAAATCCATTACCATCTGACCTGCATTCCTCTCCTTAACACCATACCTATTCATCATCTCTTGTTCCCCACTGTTCCCTTCACAGACATGCCATTGAAATCCACTCCAATCACCACTCGCTCACTTGCATACAATCACCACCACTTCACCCAAACAACTCACTCAAAAGTTTTTCTTTCCCATCCATCACACATGCAACTTGTGGACCATCTGCACCATTAATATTCATCATCACACCATAATTTTCCAGCTTTGTAAACATCACTCTGACACTTTTTTCACCTCTAAAACACTCTTGACATATTGTTCTTTCAGGATAACCATTGTCCCATTTCTTCTCCCATCCACACCATGATAGAACAATTTGAACCCACCTCTGATACACCTGGCCTTACTCCCCTTCCATCTGGTCTGTTGCATGCACAATATATCAACCTTCCTGCTCTTCATCATATCAGCTAGCTCTCTCCCTTTGCCAGTCATACTGCCAACATTCAAAGTTCCTATCCTCACTTCCAAACTCTTAACCTCCCTCCTCTCCTCAAGCCTTCCAGCATGCCTGTCTCCTCTTCTTCTTCTTCCTTTAACAGTAGGCCAATTTCCATCAGCACCCTGTTCCTTAGCAGTACTGGTGATGGTCATTGTTAACCCAGGCCTTGACCGATTCAGTATGGAAATCTGTATTGTTGTCTGCATATGTGATCTAGCATGATGTAAACCTCCCTGGCACAAAGCAGTACACTGGCTTGTGCATCCCCATGGTACTAATTGTATCTCTTTTTTTCTCTCGCCCCCCAAAGCCTTTTCTCTCTTTTTTATTTTCTATTATGTGTCATCAAAATGTCTCCATGTCATCCATATGTACCACATAACTAAATACTATACATCACAGTGAAGTGGGCCAGCCCTAATGGATCAACCTTTGCTCCACTGCCTCCAGCACTGATGCTCAGCATATCTGAGAGCCAACCTGGCAGCACTGGGTCTGCTGCCTCTGCACTACCTGTGCCTTCGGGTAGTACTACTCCAGACGCTGGTGCAGTGGTACTATCCGGGAGCAGTGGTGGTAGTGGTGATTTCATCACCTACTGTGAGATACCAAGGTTGGTGTGTAGGGTTCTGCACTGCACCATATGGAGAAGTTGCTCTCCTACATTATTCATAGAAGAGAAGACGTCAAGTACTCCACCCACCAGCAGAGTGATGACAGTCTAGTAGGTGAGGACTTGATTCTGCCTCAAGCTTAATGGACATGAGCCTGTGTTGTCCCTCCTCACCCCAATCATGGTGTTCTCAACCTTTGTGTCCCTCGCTGTTCCTGTCTCTTGTTTATTTACATTTGCTTCCTCACCTACCCAACTTACCTAACCCAAACAATCCTACATCTTTTTACCAGCAGTTACCTCTTACTGAATTAAAACACACAAAAAGTTATCCCATACACAGCTCTCCATTTCACACGTCTAATTGACACACTTGATTCAGTTCAGTTGCCTATACAACATGATTATTATTGTCCCATACATAGCTCTCCATTTCACACATGTCTAATTGACACACTTGATTCGGTCCAGTTCAGTTGCCTATACAACATGATTATTATTGTCCCATACATAGCTCTCCATTTCACACGTGTCTAATTGACACACTTGGTTCAGTTCAGTTGCCTATACAACATGATTATTATTGTCCCATACATAGCTCTCCATTTCACATGTGTCTAATTGACACACTTGATTCAGTTCAGTTCAGTTGCCTATACAACATGATTATTATTGTCCCATACATAGCTCTCCATTTCACACGTGTCTAATTGACACACTTGATTCAGTTCAGTTGCCTATACAACATGATTATTATTGTCCCATACATAGCTCTCCATTTCACACGTGTCTAATTGACACACTTGATTCAGTTCAGTTGCCTATACAACATGATTATTATTGTCCCATACATAGCTCTCCATTTTACACGTGTCTAATTGACACACTTGATTCAGTTCAGTTGCCTATACAACATGATTATTATTGTCCCATACATAGCTCTCTCACACGTGTCTAATTGACACACTTGATTCAGTCAAGTTCAGTTGCCTATACAACATGATTATTATTGTCCCATACATAGCTCTCCATTTCACACGTGTCTAATTGACACACTTGATTCAGTTCAGTTGCCTATACAACATGATTATTATTGTCCCATACATAGCTCTCCATTTCACACGTGTCTAATTGACACACTTGATTCAGTCCAGTTCAGTTGCCTATACAACATGATTATTATTGTCCCATACATAGCTCTCCATTTCACGCGTGTCTAATTGACACACTTGATTCAGTTCAGTTGCCTATACAACATGATTATTATTGTCCCATACATAGCTCTCCATTTCACACGTGTCTAATTGACACACGTGATTCAGTCCAGTTCAGTTGCCTATACAACATGATTATTATTGTCCCATACATAGCTCTCCATTTCACACGTGTCTAATTGACACACTTGATTCAGTTCAGTTGCCTATACAACATGATTATTATTGTCCCATACATAGCTCTCCATTTCACACGTGTCTAATTGACACACTTGATTCAGTCCAGTTCAGTTGCCTATACAACATGATTATTATTGTCCCATACATAGCTCTCCATTTCACACGTGTCTAATTGACACACTTGATTCAGTTCAGTTGCCTATACAACATGATTATTATTGTCCCATACATAACTCTCCATTTCACACGTGTCTAATTGACACACTTGATTCAGTTCAGTTCAGTTGCCTATACAACATGATTATTATGTTGTCACCCCACTCTCTGGAAATGACGGTACAAATTCAGCTAATATTTTGCACATATGATCGGTTTTACTGTTGAAGAAATGGATAGCAATGGCTTTTTCCTACCTCCCTCTTGCACATTCCTGTGGCGTTTTCCCTTTGTTCTTCCACCTGCTTGCTCACCATTTCACCACTTTCCTGTCTACCCTATTTTGACACTTACAATCAGTTAAAAAATAGAATCACACACAACACACACAAGTATCAGAAAAAGCAATGGATCCCTTCACTTTTTGGCTTCTATATTTGTGTGGAGTCTGGCATTGCACAGCAGTACAGTGCTGTGATTATCTCTGCTTAAACCTGCTGTGCTATGCCAACACACAGCAACACATGTATTATAAAGAATTAATGTCATTGCATTATACTGTTTATTTAAAAGTATTAGATTTATGTGGATTTAAATCCAGTATAATCTGGACTCGAAAAGAAATGTCAATGCATTTACACCTGTTGCCACAGAGTCAGTTAAGCAGCAGGTGTGTTTCATAGACTCAGTACTAACTATGTGCAAACAGAGTAAATGAATGTAAATGTGTATCTCGTATACACAAACACTTTGCCAACTGCTGAGCAAACTGACTGCTCAGTGCACTATGGACAACTAAATATTATTAGGTATTAGTGCTGTTTGCTGTCCCTTTCCTGTTTATGACCAGAATTTACATGTGGAAACATAACAAAATGTTACATATTTACAATACAGCCATGTGTTACCTCCCCCCAAGCACTACAACCCTTGTGACTCAGTATTTTTTTTCACAAATATATCAACTACACTACACAAATTAATATGTTGTGTGATATGTAATGCACATCAATCTGGTAATATGCAGAACATTGACCCATAAGCCTAAACAGCCTTATCTGCAAGCCTATGGAAGGAATCATCATCTGCAAGCCTATGGAAGGAATCATCATGGACCTTATCCACAGGGACATAGGTGACCTTCCACACACTTTACCTGACCCATTTTGGTTCTGTCAAGGGTAGATCTTTCTTATTAAACCTAGTGTGCTTCTTTGATAATGATCTCACACGCCTGGATGAGGGATAACAGGATATAATGCTTGTGTTGATTTATCTAAGCCCTTTGACATCATTCCCCAGTCAAGTATCATAGAGAAACTATCCCATCTAGGGGACTAACTCATACATTACTAGATGGATAGCCAACTGGCTCACCAACAGAACACACACTGTCAAAGTTAGGTAATGCACCTCCACCAACAGACCACTTACCAGTGGAATACCACAATGATCTGTGCTGGGTCCGCAACTGTTTGTAAACTATTTCTCTGAAGGTGCACTCATATTGAGTCTCCCAGTGATGTTAACATATTACAAAAAGGGCCAACACAGACAAATGATTGGTGCCAAACCCACGGTCTGAACCTTAAAGCAGAAAATGCTTCAGTGTTTTCTTTTACAGCAAAGTACCCCTGCTAATTATTATATACATAGCACCCCTGTAAGCTCAAACACAGTGCTGTGAGACTTGGGGACACATGTTGATAACAATCTACACTTAATCACTGTGTATTCATAGTGCTGAGACACACATTCGTCATTGCACACCTCATAAATAAGGGCATCACATCCAAAACCAGGGAGGTCATAGCTCCACTGTATTCAACCATTATCAGACCACTAATTGAGTAAAATGCTCCCTTTTGTCTGTACCTCACAAGACAACTCCATCAACTTGAGAAAACACAGAGGTTTGTGACTGGGAGAATGCAGGGCCTCCAAAAGATGACATACATGGAAAGACTGAAATACCTGTCACTGCACCCAGTGTCATGCAGACTGTTGAGAGGTTACCTATGCCTGGCCTACACATCAGTCTTAGACCTTGCCCAAATGGAAATGCTGGACATCTGCAAGTCAAATGGGATAAGAATAACTTACTACAGGGAGCTCAGCCTAGCCTGTGACATAAACAGAAAATGCTGTGGTGACAGATATATTTCCCAGTGATTGCCACTCATCTATAATAGGCTTGTACTGCATGTGAAGCAGTGGTCTTCAGTGAACCTATTAAAGCACAACCTTCACAACTGAATGGGTCATTATAAATTCACCCCTGAGGTGACAGCTATGTCCTCATGGTATGGGGCAGTCATTGTTGATCACAGAATTGCTCTGCTAACAATGACAATTTAACCATGGTCAACAAGGCTACTTTTTATTTTTACCAGGCTAGGCTTGTAAAAGCCCTAGGACCATTAGCCTAGTAACCTCCTATGAAGCTATGCCGACCTCCCAACATCATCTCTCCTACATGCCCTGCTTATGTCATCCACTATAAGTTGTCCTGCAGCCTCATAAAAGTCAGACTTGTGCCATGATGCTTGCATAGAGTATTGATCTCTGTAGTCTGTGTACTTAGAGGTTCTGCTCTCACTGTGGTAAACTATGTGAGCATGTGTGTGTGTCTAGCAAGACAAGCAAAAGAGTGTTTCCTACAGTTACCACTCCAATTCCATGGATTGACAGTATTTGATACTTGGACATGCCTACACATTTGTTTCATGCAGGCCTCTCAACATCTTCTCTCCAGCATGTCCTGCTGATGTCATCCACTATACGTTCTCCTGCAGCCTTGTAAAAGTCAGATATGGTGCTTGCCTAAAGTACTGAGTTCTATAGTCTGTGTACTTAGGTCAGAATTCTGTTCACACTGCAGTCAACTGGGGTGTGTCTGTGTTTGTATGTATGAAAGTATGTGTGTGTACTTGCTTGGCATTAGAGAGCCTTTTACACCAGCATGCAGGACACTGTTGAGGTCATCAGCTAGATCTAATTTTTGGATGTGCACTATTCCCACTATGGCAGGGTTGGAGACTGTCCTGGAGGCTAGGCAGAATTCACCTCATCCTATAAGATACAGATTACAGTGACATGGATTTCAGTCTATCCGCATACATCATGGCATGATTTGTAGGCACTGTGTTTTCTTTGCTAGTAATCCCTGTGGTCTGTCGAGCTGTTGCATGTATCTGGTGAGGTACATGCTGTATATTAGTGTTCTGATGAGGTTCAAGTATAGCGCTGTAATATACTTCTGAGATTGGAATATGTTGGCATGACTTATGATGTGCACGATACAGGCCTTCATTACCAGTGTGGGCACTTGGTGGTCAAAGTTTAGATTGCTATGTGTGTGTGTGTGTGTGTGTGTGTGTGTGTGTGTGTGTGTGTGTGTGTGTGTTCACAGTGCTTGCATTACTGAGTTTCAACATACCAAGACTGTTGTCAATGCAGCAATTAGCAGGGAATTCCATTTTGTAGAAGGCCAGTATGAAGACATATTTTTGCATTTATTTGTAGACCGTGTGGCTTTGTCACCAATCATTTGTCTGTGTTAGCCCTTTCTTTAGTGTGTTATCATCATAGGTGGACCCAATAATTGCACCCAGTATGCAAGAATCAGCAAACGTGGTAAGCCATAGGTCATATACTTTAGCCTGAACTGTCAGGAAATAGAGTCCAAACAAAAACCAAGCATGGATCCCTGGGGTGCACCAATGGTGACAGCTCTACTGGTACAGGTTGATTCACCAACTTTCACAGTATGTGTTCTGTCAGTGAGCTAGCTCATTACCCATCTAGTGATGTAAGGTTTAATCCCCACCTGGGAGAGTTTCTCAATGATACCTGCTTGGGGGATTCAGTTCAAACCCTAGGCCAGTTGAGGCTAGCCAGTATGCATGGTCTTGCATTCACCTAGGTGTATCACACAGAATAAGCGGGCTATGACAACATCACAGACTATCGTGACTTATCACATACAGCTTCCTGAGACAGTTGAATACATACTTCTGCACACCTTCTACACTGACTATGTTCCTGTAGTAGGGTGTACACCAGCATCCATCTGCTTGAGTAGGGGTGGAAGTAACGGTTGCAAGCATGTATAGACACATCCTGACTCTTCTCATCTGTGAGGTAGACTAACATGTCATCATGGCCCTTTTCTAAGAGGACATTATTGATATCCTAACTGTGTGCTACAGACCTGTGAGAGCTGTTAATGCTACATTGAGGACATCTAACAGATGTAACAGACACAAAGAGTCATTGAGGGTATGTATGATGACAACATTATCGTCCTATTTGGACTTGACAAACCAAAGGAATTTGATGCAAATCCACACTGAGGTGTTCACTCAGCACTGTTGAATGTGGCCATATACACCTATATCACCAAGTGGGTAGACCATGGTATCAGATATGTGGCAACTAAATATATTGACATGTGTGACGTGACCTATACCTCAGGTCCAGTGATCAGGTCCATACATCAGGGCTGTCTGCTAGGCCCTTCCTGTCCATTATTTAAGTGATGGACATCACATCCTGTGTTCAAACAGCTGTCTGAAGGACTACAGATTGTGGGAAATCATTGACTCCAACTGTGATAATAATACAGACAGTATCAACACACATTAAAGATTGCTTCCACAGCCATGACAATACCTGTGATGACATGAAAACATTGGGGATTTGTTACACCAGGAGAAACCAAGACATAACCTAAAATATAATGTAGACATCACACTTTATAGTCAGCCCAATAGCTATGTGTCCTGTGTCCTTAGCTGGATGGCATGTGGAACATCCACTAGCATGTGGCCACAGTGCTGACTACTTCCTTGTATGCAAAACAACAGCTGAATATGTGAAGGACATCCACATCATAGGCCATAATACCTCCACAGATCACAGCCTTCATCACACCAATAACTGAGCAAAATGCACCCTTCTTCATGTACCTCCCTGCACATCTTCCAGTGATGTGTAGCTGAAATTTACCACCTTTGTCACAGTGACCTATCACACATCTTATTGGCCATACCTAGGTATTCTTTTTGTGGCATAAACATTACTGTCTGATGGTGTGGAACCCCATCAAGTTGTTACATCAGATGCATGTGTGCTACTTATTCTGATGATGTGCACAGTACATACATAGCAGTTTGATAGCATTAATGGCATGGGTAACATTTGTGACAGTGTGGATTGTCCCATATAATATATATATAGATATATATATATATATATATATGTATGTGTGTGTGTGTGTGTGTGTGTTTGCGCGCGCCATGCACACTAGTCATCTTGCCTGTATTGATCATAATGTCTCATACATGTATAGGAGGTCCCTCCTAACACCTCCAGTAGATGTTATAGTGCCAGAACAGTGTGTGTGATTTCATAGGGTGGAGATGTCATAATAGTTGTACAAGTGTGTTTGTGCAGAACCATCTCTGATCACTCACAATCACATATGGTGTGTCAGAAAAATGGGATCACTGGTGGTATTATTTTGATATAGTCCATGATTGTGTTTGCTTCTTTTAATGTCCATGAGCTTTTACCTGTGTCCCACTTGCTGGAGACCTCAGCTGAGATTACACTCATATTCAGGCAAATCAGTTTGCACAACTTCACAATATGCACCCAACCCCAACTGTATGTTAGATCCCTGATAGATGTCCTCTGCATTATTTATGTAAGGATGGTTATCTCACACAGAAATCCTCCCTATTGTTATGTAACCTTGTGTGACAGTCACATAATACATATTTTCACTGTGCAGTCCTACTGTACCATATTGATATGTGATTGGTGTTGCTGTTACAACCGTCTTCCACTGACATACCCTTGTCTGCTATACACTAGGTTGTTTTACCTGTTCTGTTTCCATGTATTAATTCTTACAGTTTATCTATTTGTCCCTATTCAATATACACATTTCCCTGAGTGTTTATAGTACATGGCAGTCATTTTCACAACATCAGTACATAATGTCAGTAATGGGATTTCACAATATTCTGCACTGTATCCACTGTCTTGTACTGTGTTTGGATCATATCAGATCTTTCAACTATCTAGATTTTCACATAATGTACAGATTTTTACCTTGTATATCATTTGGTGTGCTCCTTATCAAATTTGTGGTTTTCTGTCATGTCACTTGGATGATCTCAGGTGTGTGATGTAATAATTACATACATTTGAGTTTCAGACTTCAAATCCTTCAGAAATTTTATCTTCACACAAACCCCTTGTTACTGCAGTGCATTTCTAAGGAGCACTTATGTCAAATCTTTCCCTATTTCTGGGTCATTGTCTTCCCATTATGTTGGCCTTTGTCCAGATGTCTTGCACTAAGAGACTGAGAGCTATCTGTTAAGCCCTAGTGATCATTGTGGCATTCCATGCAAAACGTGGACCTTCAGTGTACTGAATTAAACAGGAGTAATATCCATGTACATGGTCTTCTGGACAGCAACACCGTTGCCAGCCATGACACCTCACTTATTTACATGTAAACGCAGTGCACAGTAGGAATATGCAATGAGCGCTGCTGCTCACCATGCAAACGTAAAGTCCATGTAGGCTTTGTGCATAGCCTATACAGAGTTTACTGAATCACAGGGTATAAATATTATAATTTGACTAGACAGAAAAATCAGCATTGTACACACTTCAGGTTAAGGAGGATTTATGTGTTATAAAAGCAAATGGGGGTATTGTGTGAGTGCCATCAAGGGCTTTACATAATGGCACATGAGATAAAATGGCAAGCAGTTTTATATCAACAAAATATAAAAAAATACATTATGCCATGTTAGAGTTGTTTAGATTAAAATTTTACAATGAAGTTAAGACAGACCTTTGATTTTTTATATAATGATAAACTTAATTAGAAATGTGGGTTTGGTATGCCTAATATATAAAATAATCTTGAAAAACCCCATTTTAGATATTATTTCAACTAGTGGATCTGCTTCGAACATTATTTCAGTTTATTTGATATTCTTTTGCCCAAATCCACTTGTTAAAAAATTGTGTTCATTTGACAAGATTCGTAAGTTTATAAAAAAAATTGTACCTTTAATATAAAACATTTTCATTTACATTAGATGGAAAATCTTTACATAGTTAAATTCCTATATTATATACTGGGTATGGATTTTTTGTTTATTTTAACACACTGAATAAGGCGTAAAGATAAACATGGTTTGCATATTAGTAATAGAGCTTGGTTTTAAACATTTATTTTTATTTTTAATGGACAAATATTAACAGCTGAAGGGTAGCTATAGGTACCACTGTATTACCAGCGTTTGCCAACATGAACAAGTTTCCTTATTCTTGTTTTGTAAGGATGATTTAATTTTGACACAGAAGGTATAAACAAGGAGTTTATTCATTCTGGATAGACGCTTTTATTCTTTTTTGAATTGGGTTTTAGACTTCAGCTTATTTTTACACATCAGTGTTGAATTAATATCAAGAGAATATTTTTGACGCATTGTACCATACATTTGGAAATATCTAAAGAGATCTGTTCAGTGAAGGGTCAGCTGACAACACATAAGTGGTGCTTGTTTCTCTTCCATTAGAACATATAATTTGGAAAATCAGGTATTAATGTTAGCCAAAAATGCATAGGATATAGTATGAAGTACATTTCATCATCATGTCATTTGGAAAACTTTGAAGCAAGGTTTTGCAATTCAACTAATCTGTTTGTGGCTTTCAAAGATTTATGATATTTCCTTCAATGTTAAAATGATGAGCCAAGTACTTAGAAGACATGAAGATACAAATTTCTGGTTTATGATCATTTGTGACCAGGTCATTTGTGTATACATATAGTGCCACAACATTAAGATTTTTGAATGGCTTAATAACATTTCATGACAAAATCATAAACTTAAGTGATTTTACCAACAGTGGTATGGATTTAATAAAGGGTACAATGAGACGTGCAAAAAAAGCACAGTGAATGTGTTAAAATGAATAGTACATTACTGCTTGCCAAGGATTTCAAATTTGCTCTTTACAGCATTATAATGCTGTTATTCCCTAGTTGGTTATTAACAGCAGCATAAACTCCTACAGCTGTTTGGTCTTAACACCAACAAGAGGCCTTTCGATTGCTGCCAAAAACAGTGTATTGATAAAACTTGGCATACTGTGGGAGGCCACTTTTCACCATCTTGTGCAAGCATGCAAAGTGTTTTTTAAGTGATTATTAAAAAAAAAGCACTACATACCTGAAGAATGAATAAAACTGCTGTAAAGTTAAGCAACAGTGGATATTTTGAGTTTGGCTTATAGGTAGGTCGTATGCATCATAATGTCCCTTGTGCTTGAAATTACAGTACATCAGTTCATAGACTTTCGTTCAATACAACATGTGATAGAGCACTTGGACGGTGAGTTGTACCTATTTGCCTCAATTAGGAAGCAGATAACTTGCATTATGAACAGACTCAAATTCACATGAGTGTTGTACAGCTATGATCAGTCAGGGGGAGCTTGCATGGTATTATAAGAACTGCATGAGCAATTTAATGAGTCTTTATGACTCAACCTTTAACTGTGTTAAACTGAACAGTACATTGCTCAGTTGAAACAGTGTTTATGAATACTACCTTAAGATATGCCTTGGTCTGAAGGGACATGACCCCACTAAAATCCTATAATAATAAGTCTGCGCCAGCATAACTTGGTATAATCAGACTCAAATGAACAAAAGTTTCAAACCAGGAAATGATAGTCATCCTTGTTTAGAACAACAGAAGCATTTCAAACAGAATTTAAACAAGAGGGCAAAAAGGCAGTAGGAAAAACACATTTGTAATGTGTATCCGCTATGTATATGTATATATATATATATATATATATATATATATATATATATATATTGCAATTTACAAAACTTCAGCAACTCTTTTGACCTCAAACTTGTCCCAGCTAACATCATAAGAATGATGCTAAAAAAACTTAGTTCTCCATCATTAGCTTGGCCGGATCAACTCCCCAATGAGGTACCTCAAACTTTCAGCTGATACCGCCAACTCTGCCTCATCGCCATTCTGGTACCAAATAGGTTACTACAGCAGAACGAGTATGTCCCAAAATTATGGAAAAGGTCTTATGTCACCCTCTGCATAAAGGAGGAATAAAAATGGAATTAAACAATTACAGACCCATAGCCATCACTTTGCCCTATGTCAAAATTATGGAAAAATGTATACATGTTCAATTGCTACAACCACCTGCTATCTCATAACCTTCCTCTCTCCACTCCCAACATTTGTTTCAGACCAAGCAGCTTCCACCAAGCCTTAATTATTTTTTTAACACCATCACCCAGCTCACAGAATTCAAACCAGCAATAGCATTTAAATCTTCCAGACATGTCAAAAGCATTCAACACTGTCTGCTATCCAGAAAACCTCACTAAACCTATCAAAGCCTTCTATCTCTCCACCAGTTCCTAAGATATCCTTCTGACAGACAACAAGCAGTAAGATGGAAATGTGAACTCTTACCACTTCTGTCTGTCTCAGTCAGACTCCCTAAGGATCCATATTAGGGCCCCTTCTTTTCACTATCTTCTCTGTAGTCTAAAGCTCATCCACAACACATACTAAAAGAGTAGTTAAGGGGGATGCAGATGATGCAACTTTAATCTGCTCTGCAGATACCTTACCAAACCTGAAATAGTAGCCCAACAAGCTTTTAATAATATCAAAACATATCTAAGTTAATCATAACTAATCCTCAACCCCAAAAAGACTCAGTAAATGCTACTTACAAGCCTTCCAAACCATCACCTACCACCCTTGTTTTCACCATTTTTCTCCAGCAAACACAGTCATCCAACCAGCTGGTATACAAAACTCCTCAGCATGACTATCAACAGCAAACTCAGATTTGTCCATCACATAGCCAACCATTGCAATTAAGAAAGTTCATGTTACACTCTGCTCACTGTGCAGATACAAGCCATTCTACACAATAGCAGAACTATGCATACATGCCAGAACCTTCCTCTCCAATGCTTTACCCCTCTTTTGCCAACTTAAAAAAGTTAGACTTAACCAGAGCCGGAAACTTGCTACAACAAAATAGCAGCCAACCTTCCCACAAACCCACCATTGGATTGCTGTACATATTAAAATTCTAGAAGAATTGGCTCAAGCTAACTAACACTTCTCCATCTATGCCAACTTAAAATTCACACACAATATTATCTTCTATCCTGACAATTGCCCATCCCTCAAAGGAACTTGTTGTTCTCTAGTCATGCCCAATTAGAAGTGATCTGCAGACAGAAACTTGCTCACAGTAAAGCAAAACTAACAACACTCATGTGGTGAAGCCCTATTCTTCAAAATCAAATAGCCAAATTATGGAACTGTCTACACCACACCTTCCAAAATACCTGAATCTACCAATTTCAAACAACTTACTGTTTGAACATCTAGCCAAAAACTGGCATTGCTCTCTTTTCCAAACCAGACTGGCAAGATATCTATAACTCTGTCACCACATACTGTGTCC
Organism: Protopterus annectens; assembly: GCF_019279795.1. NCBI lineage: Eukaryota > Metazoa > Chordata > Ceratodontiformes > Protopteridae > Protopterus > Protopterus annectens. The sequence goes on along the minus strand of NC_056744.1, from coordinate 1,662,418,295 downwards.
ACTGCTTTCCTCATTTTCTCCCTCTCCTCAGCATTACTACTGCTCATAATAAATATATATATATATATATATAAAAGAAATCTGATATGTTCATAAATTTAGTACTGTGTGTACATGCTATGTAACTGAGTTATGTTCTCACACTGATCTTTACTGGAAATGCTTGTGTGATTTTCTTTTTTTTCAACTTGTATCTTCTAGAAAACAGTATTGGAATTGCTTATTTGTTTTAGAGCCTAACTGGATGATGTCTATTCTGCATCTTACTATAATGCAGACTTTTGTACTATCTAATTATTGTATTTTGCTCCATATTTCTGTGCAACCTTTTCTCCCCCAGGCCTCCACTGAAAGGCTTCTGGCCCCAGTTGGACTTTCCGATGGAAATCCAATACATGCAATAAATTGGCAACTTATATATATATATATATATATATATATATATATATAAAATCTCACCCAGACAAAACTGGTAAACTGGGTAAAAATATGTGTCATCCAGTCCCAAAGTCTCTGTGATGTTTGGAAGTTATCAAAAACTCTCCAAAATCCTACAAGCTTCCAGATTGCATGACCTTAACAACATCATTATTGAAACTGTAACCTCCTTCAATACTTCAAGGATCTTACTGGCTCATTCCATCAAGGAATAAACTCCATGTATTGAAAAAACAAGGAACAAAAAATGCTTTTTCTCTTCTTCCCATGTTTTATCCCAACATATTTGCAGCTCTTGTAAGATAATGCTAACTGTGAACAGAGATATCCTTCTGTCCTACATAGAATATGGCTTTCCACTCCAGAACAGCTGACAAAAACAACACTCTACAAGCCATTACTAACAGGTTATTAGTAATTCCCTTGCCCATGAGAATCACTTGTCCTTGAACAAAGAAAAATGGCTCATCTTTCCTTAAAACATCTCTATTACTAGTGATGAATTCCACTGAACTACCATCTATTTGTATATACATCTCCTCTAGCAGCCAAACTAATTTAAAAAAAGAAAAAAAAACCCTATGCAGCATCAGAGGATATTCATTGTCTGTACATAAATGCACCCTCAAGTAATGCTTCCTTAGGACCAAGTACTCCTCCTCCTCTCCATCCCCTAATCTTTGGACCCAACCCACCATGTATCTAATGTCACACTTCTGCTCTACCTTCAAACACAGTTAAACTTACCAGCTACAGAGAAACAAATATATAGCGCAGGAAACTTCTCACTTAAAGGCCTAACTCTTTTTTTTTCTATCACTAATTACTACTAATATCTTCCACCCTCCTCTGATTGCATGGAGTTACCATTTTATAAAGTGCAAACAATGTAAATAATTTAAACATACTACAACAATTTTGAATATATTTTCTTCACACTAGTTTGCATTGTACCTAGTTCATATATTTCAATGATGTATGTTTAATTTCATATCTCAATAAATTATTATTTGTTGTAAAATCGCTCTTCTCTATCACGGTGAAATAAATCACATCATATGATACTTATATAATTCTGCCTATGGTCTGTCTGATCTGTGTGTGTCATAATTAAATATGCCCATAAATAAATACCGGTGTGGTATATGTCGGGAAGAATGTTAAGAGGAATAAAATGGATGCTGTCTGCATATCTAAGGATAAAAAAAAATGACAAACCCTCACACACAAAAAGCGCTATGCCCCAGATCCCTGAAGAATGACTAATGTAAAACCCTCCAAGGATGCAGATGTCCTGATTTTAGTGATTCAGAAAAAATCAGAAACCCCAT
>NC_056744.1:1662074737-1662094737 GCF_019279795.1 Protopterus annectens | reverse complement strand
TAACGCAAACATGTATGGTTGCTCACAGGATGCAGGAGATCAATATACGTGAAAAGACCAGTCACCAATGGAGTCCCCCCAGAGTTCGGTTCTGAGACTTTTTCTGTTTGACATATACATCTCAAAAATAAATGGAAATACCAAAGGGCTTTGGCTGACTGACTTTGAGATGACTGCAAACTAGGAGCAGTTATTGAATCCCCAAATGATTTAACCATCATGCAGGAAGGTTTATCCCAAACAATAACTGGTGCCAGAATCATGAATTGAAACTAAACTCCAAGAAATACTTTATTGTATTTTTTTGGAAGTCATATAATCCAGGGAACTGACAAATTGACAGTGGCCCCCGAGAACTGACCCAGTTGTTTGGCATTTGGGAACTTGTGTGTACAGTGTTCTAACTTTTGACCAGCATGTGCCAAGAGTCATAAGAAAGTCTTTCTATATTGCACAGCTTATAAAAAAATTGATTGTGACTAGATCTAGAGATGTTATTGTCCCCTTTACAAAGTCCTCATTAGGTCAATCATTTTGTATAATGCCCAGTTTGACATGTATCTGTCCAGACCCATGCAACAACTGGAATACCCACAGAGATACCTTGCTAAAGGGATACAAGTCCTAAACAATAGGTCTTACATGGACCACCTCAAAGATTTTCACTCTACTCAGTATCCTACAGAGTGCTTAGAGGTGATGTGTTTGGCATACAAGGCATCCTGCGACCGAATACAGATGGACCTACTGAACATCAACAGGTCAAATGTCATCAGAAATACTCAGTTCAGGTATCTAAACTGAATGTTGTGGAGAGATGGATATATATCACAGAGGTTACCACTGTTCCAAAACAGACTATCCATTCAAGTAAAACAAAGCTCATCCTTGTCTATATTCAAATGCAACTTGGATCTAAGGATGGGTAATAGAAAATGTACTCCAGGATTGCCCCTTGTGTCACTAATAGATAGAGACAGTTCTTAAATGCTGCATCTCTTATATGGGTCCCCTCAAATTATCTATAGTATGATCACATTTATTCTCACTAGGGCTAATATACAATTATCAGCCATGGGATAGGTAAAACCAATCAGGAAATTTTAATTCAAGCACCAAAAGGGAAACTGGTTAAGCTTAAAATGTCCTCCAATTGAACCTATGTTGTGGTAGGAAATAGTTTTAAAAAAATGCCCTTTTTAGATCACTAAGTGCCCCCTCACCCTCTGCTCCTCCAGTCTTCAGCAGCTGCCGGCGCCTCTCGGGGTGTGTGGGGCACAGCTCCCCATCTAGTTTGGTTTTATATCATCTGGTTGTTGGGAAGTAAGTAGTTTGTAAGTTCTGGAAAGAGTTTGCCATTGGTGTTGCAAGTGTCCATGTCTATGGTTTTAAAATTTAGTATTTTGAAATTCAGAATTGTAAGCTTTCAGTATAATGAGATTCAGTCAAATGAGTTTTCAGTATTTTGAAAATTAGGTATTGCGGTCTCAGTCAAATGAAATTCAGTCAAATGAGTTTTCAGTCACGTGAAGTAGACCCATGCACACACACACTCTGGTTCTTTATATAGCTTTCCAAAAGAGCTTAGCCTGTAATCAGCCAAAATGACAGTATGGGAGGGGGATGAAATCTTTTGAAAGCCTGCCAATTGTTGTATCCTTGGCAAGATACATCCCGTAGGCAACTGCAGCAGTGAAGATTTTGAATAACTACAGTTAAGTACAAATTGCACAACTATGCTTTCGCAGTTTCCAATATTTACATAAAGACATGCACACATACTGCGGTGGTGGTGCTGCAGTAGCGTTGTCAACTCATAGCAAGACATTGTCGTTCGATTCTCAGCTAAAGCGTCTTCTGTGTGGAGACATGCGTTAAGGGGTGTACCTTCGTTGAAGGTTGTGCATCAGGGCTGGTAACGTGGCATGTAAAAATCTTCTACCAATCATTAGCGGACCGGAGTTCCACTGTGGCGACCCCTAACCGGGAAAAGCCGAAAGACACAACAACAACATAAATACACACACACACACACACACAGACACACACACACAGACACACACACACACACACACACACACACACACACACACACACACACACACCTGACCCATACACCTGTACAAGGAGTTCTGTATGATCTCTTTGCTCCTCATTCTTACAAACCCAAGAAATATTTTGTATCAACTCTTTTTTTCAATCCAAATGGATGCTGTATTGTCACAGACCTGTTATTCCTATATTTGTATGTAATTTTCTCTTATCGCAGAGGTATTATCCATCCACATGGACTTTGATAGACATATAAAATAAAATAGTTTTCCACAAAGCAATTATAAAAAGTATGTTTTTTATTAATACAATGTTTGAAATTATGCTTGTTTTTAATACAAGGTATATCTTAAATACAAGGTTTGAAATAAATGTTTCTTTCTAAAAAGCAGAAATGTAATGCATAAACTGCAAGGCTTAAGCTGCAGAGTTAAGAATAGACAATGTGCTTAAGCAAGCATGAACTGCAGAGTTAAAAATAGATATAATGTACTGAAGCAAACAGCTGTGTGTCAGACACCTGCTAAAACAATTTCTGATGAAACATGCTTAGTTTATCTTAACTGTGAATAAGTTTAAAAATGGTTCATGGAAAAAAGAATATTCTAGTTTAACTTGTTTGTTAAGACGTGGTTGTTGGAAACATAATGGTAAATGGCATCCTGTTATAATATCCTGTTATAATAATAATAATAATTTGGAACATACAAAGAAGGAAGTTGTTCAAAAAAGAAATAACAGGGACTTTTTATAAGTCTTCAGATACAGAAATAAAGAAAAATAACCAAAGATGACATGAAACAAGTCAGTCATGCAAACCACAAGGACACTAAAAAACAACGTCTGTTGCTATGCAAAGTGTATATAAACTGGACATTGCTTGCTCTTGGAGACAGCCGTATTGATCAAGTCTGCATTGATCCTAGGCATGACACAGTTCGTGAAAAGCAAAGACTTTATTCTAGCTATGTTATAATAGAATTAAAATAACTCAGACATAGTAACTGCTTGGCTATATTTTGTATTCATACAATAAAGAATAACGAATGCAGGAGTACATTGGCAGTCTGGTCACTCTGCCATTATAAATAATTTAACAGACTTACACTAGTTATTCTGTATTATACATGTATTATTCACCTGGATCCACCTGCACCATCTTGTATGACAGGTGTGGCCTTCATCATTACAGATGCATTTAAATTACTGTACATTACTGATCTGTTTCTTAACTGCATAGACAGATATGAGTCCATCTGTATCTCCAATAGATTTCTCTTAACATTCTAGTCTTACAAGATACATTCTGCTTCCCAGATGCCTTCGCCAATGCCACATATTTTAAGTGTCGTTCTCTGTCACATGACAGCTTCAAGACTTCAAACACTGATGACATACTGGCTCAGTACAGAATTTGTAGACATTTTGGGGGTAGTAACCCTTGCAGGATATTGAGTGAATGGTAGCACAGTTATTTCAGTAATGTTAGTGCAGATTTCACATTGTACAGGTGAACTTTGGATTTACCAACCTCATGTAGTCCTTTCCAAACCTGGTATGTACTACAAGAGACTGCAGTCTTGCAGATAGACCTAGCTTTTGGTAGATGGGTGGCAAACTGGCTTACTGAAAGAACCCACATAGTCAAAATAGGGGAAGCCACCTGTAGCAGCAGGCCCATAACGAGCTGCTTACCCCAGGGTTATGTCTTGGGGCCTCTGTTATTTGGGATTTACTTTTCTGAGGTGCAGGCCAAAACCAGTGGGCTACGGCTGACCAAGTTTGCAGATGACTGCAAGCTGAGGGCTGTCATCAATTCCCCTAGTGATGTGGACATCCTCCAAAAGGGTCTCACCCAAACAAATGACTGGTTCCAGAAACATTGCCTCAAGCTTAATACCAAAAAATGCATCATCACCCCCCTTGGGGAGAGTAATGTCCCCACAAATTATCACATTAATAACAATGTCCGAAGCATGCAATCAGTCGTGATGGATTTGAGCACCCAGGTTGATAGCAACCTGACTTTTGACCACCATGTTGTTTCCATTGTATGGAAAGCTTTCTACATGGCCCACCTCATAAGTAAAGGTATCACATCCAGGGACAAGGAGGTCATGACATCCCTGTATTTTTCCCTTATAAGAAAAGCCCTATCCCTCTACTCGGTTTCATACAGACTTCTCAGAGGTGACCTCTGTCTACATACAAGGTGATCTCAGACCCCGCCTTGATGGGACGGCTGCATATCTGCAAGTCAAGCTCCACTCAAGTAACCAGCACGTGCGGCCTCAACCTGGTCTGTCACATCAATAGGACTTGCTGGTGGGACAGATTTGTGTCCCAGACACTCCCCCCATCTGTGGAATAGACTCCCTCTCCACATTAAGTAGAGTACTTCTTTACCCCCTTTTAAGCAGAACCTGGATAACCAGATGGGAAACAAAAAATACACCCCTGGGATTCTGCCTGTCCCTGCTGGACAGGGTCATCAGGTACTGACGTGTCTAAACATGGGCTCAACTCTTGGCTAGGCTTATAAGGGCCTCAGGGTCAATAGCCTAGTTACTTCCTATGATTCTATGAAACCAGATACAAACTATCAAAGTGGGTGACTCCACATCAACCAGCAGACCTGTTATCAGTGGGGTGCCACAGGAATCAGTGCTGAGCCCCCTACTGTTTGGTATATACTTCTCAGAACTGAAGGATTGTGGCTGACAAAGTCTGCAGATGACTGCAAACTAGACGCAGTCACTGAATCCCCAAATGATGTCAGTATACTCCAGGATGGTCTCACACAGACCAGTGACTGGTGTGTTAGTCACGGTCTCAAACTGAATGCAAAGAAATGCATCTTCATTCCCTTTGGCACAAACAATGTCCCTTCACACTATCAAAGCAATAACAATAGACTAATTACTCATGAAGTGCGATCACAGGTTGACTGCGACCTTAACTTCGACCACCATGTATCTACCATTGTAAGGAAAGCTTTTCACATAGCTCAGTTGATTAGTTAGGGCATCACCCCAAGATTAAAAGAAGTTATAACCCTCTATACTTGACACTTATCTGGCCCATAATTGGGCAAATCGCCCCATTTGGGATGTACAGTACTAAACATCTACAGCAATTGGAGTCACCTCAGAGGTTTCTAACAAAGATCATCAAAGGCCTTCAGGATGTGCTTTACATGGACTGACTAAAATCCCTGTCACTATACTCCATATCGTATAGACTTCTTAGAGGAGACTTATGCCTGGCTTACAGAGCAACCCAAAACCAAAACCTAATGAACTTACTGCATATCCATAAATCAAATGGGTGTAGGTCTACCCATTCCAGGGAGTTAAGTATGGCCTGCAACTTAAATAGGAGATGCTGGAGGGACAGGCTTATCTCCCAGCAACTGCCACATCTTTGGAACAGACTACCAGTTCATTCTATTGCACTGTTCAAGAGGATCCTGGATGAATGGATGGGGCACTGTAAATTCTCACCAGGGGTAGTGCCCACAACCCTGCTAGACATGGGCAGTCATCACTAAATACAGTGTTGGGTATTGATGGTATTACATTGGGTTAAAACAGCTAGGATTAAAATGATCTCTGGGTCAATAGCCTAATAATCTCTTATGATTCTTTTCATTTCCACCTTGACTTGGGTCATATCCCAAGCACTGCAATTTTTGATAGCCTCTCTTCTACCAGAGTCATTGGCCTTGCTAGTGGAAGTAGTCTCACTTGGTACTTTGGATGTGGCATCTTGCTTCTCCTGTGATGAAGGGCTTTTTGTCATAAGTGTCCTCAGAGACGGTTGATTCATTATGACCATATTGGGTCTAAAGCTGTTTTATTAGAGAACCTTAAAAAGTAGCCCATGAAGCACCTCTCTCCTCTTTTCTTGACAGCATGTTCCTCCCTTTCAGACTTCACATACCTAAATATGCATCCATCAGTCTGCAGTGACTCTTGTTGTATGTTTGGGGGTGTCATCTTTGTATCTGATATGTACCCCGCTACCTGTCCTCCAGAAAGGAGAACATTTTAAATGGTTGCCCCTCACTCTGATTTTAGCATACCTCTCAACTAGTCAGAATTTCACAGCAGGTCCAATATTTCTTCCTTCTATTTGTCTGTTCCCTGTCAAATTTACAGTTTTCTGACAAATTATTCAGGACAGATATTTGAAGTTCAGATTTCAAATGCTTCAGAAAGTGCATGTCAATCAAGGCAAATCTTTATTTTATAAGAGAAGTATTTAAAATCTGACCCTGATTTTGGGTCTTTAACCCTTTTTTATTTCTGGCTTTCTCCATACTTCTTGCTGTAGAAAGTTGAGAGGTATGAGTATAGTCCATCCTCAGATCACCAGTGTTACAGATGGATGCCTTTCCCATGTAATGGATGGGCTGCCATTTATTAATTTTATTTATTTAGGGGAAATGCATAAGTACAAGTTAAGCTGCAGTGTAGAGCTATTTGTTTTACTTATTTTGCGTTATTCTTATGTTTCCTAGGAAGATGTTTTTAATTTGGAGAAATACATTAAGCAAGAATTTGCAGAATTGCACCATTTTCTCCTAGACAAGGAAGAACAACTCATCCAGCAGCTGAAGAATAGTGAAGCAAAAATTCTGAAATGGATGGAAGGAAATCTTGAGTGCATTAAACAAGAGATCATTGTGACAGACTCCGATGGCAACTTGGAGGACAAGATTAAAGAAGAGGACAGCCTGAAAATAATGGAAGAAAATGTTAAATCTGTTGAAAATGATGCTATGGCCATTAACAGCATTAGTCACAGCAACTTGGAGATCAGACAACCAGAACCTGTTGGTTTGCTAACAGTAAGCATACTTTTTATTTTTGCTTTTGTATTTTTTTAGAAAGTGGAATAATGTGACAGCTGAGATAAAGAAGCATTATTGATTTTTTTTTTTTATTTCTTGAGTTTGTTGGCCAGTCGGAGCCCATTCTTAGTACAAAAACATGCAAAAAAGTTCCAAAAATAGATGGAAATCGGTGATGCAGTTCTACACTGGATTTCTTAGTCATTCTTTAGTGATGCTACAATATGTAACACTTTTCAGTCAAGCGTTAATCATCACTGAAAAAAAACAAGTAGCTTTGTTGTCAGGCATGCAGACTGGAGAGATCTTGCTTGGAAAATGGTACGTTTCCCAGTATTGACAGTGGTGTTTGGAGGTGTGCAGTGACTGTTATCAGTGTTGATTTGCTATAGTGTCATAGACTGTTCTGAGCTGAAATGCACCTAGAATAAGGCTAAAATTACCATGAAGGGAGAGATAGCATGAGCTACACTTGAGTGGGTTACACTTTGGATGGTAGGAAGCAGTTGCATATTTCAGTGTAGTAAGATGTTTCCTTAAGAAATTTATAAAGGAACTTGTATTTATTTTGTGATGAAGCAAGAAACTGTTCCATGCCTTGAAGTGGTGATGAAGAAATGTACAAAAACTAAAAGAAATACCACTGAAGCAGGCCCAAATGCTGTGGCGAAAAAAGACAAAAATGAATAAATCCAATAAGAAACAGACACAGTCATGACTGCAGTATCCAGTACTAAAAGATTTTACAAGTGCACAGAACACAAGCACTTTCACTACAGTAGCTTCACCATGTGTTTAAAATGCACAGTAAAACACATCTCCTATAAATCATCTTTTAGTACTGGATACTGCAGTCGTGACTGTGTCGGTTTCTTACTGGATGAAGAAATGTAAGTGACCCTAGTGGTTCTTACAGTGCTGGGGTGCAGAGAGGTTTCAAGTTCTGAGGAAGGGAGAAGATGGACATTTGTCAGATTTCTGCAGGGTGTAATAGGATATGCTAGGGGCTGTGTAAAGTTTTTTTTTTCCAAATTCATACCAGTTATTAGTCACTAGAAATAAGCAGTGGTATGTTGTAAGGGACTGGTTAGATATAAAAGAGGAGCTCCATGGTGAACCCCCTTAAGTTTACCAAAAGGAAGGAGTTTAGGTTATCAGTTTAATGAACAGTACAATATTGATAACAGTACTGAGCCTAGATTTTGGTGTTATGACGTTTTTGATACAATAAGGGAAGAATAGATATAACATTGATTGAATTTTTGCATATGCATATTTTCTAGGTTTAGATGGTCTTTCAAAATTCATATCTAATCCAGAATTCCAGTCACCACCCAATAAGACTTTAAACCTTCAGCAACATTATCTAAAAACATTGTCTTCTTGAAACAGGCTGACTGTTATATTGAAGTCATCAGTGTGCGTTGATAATATTAATACTCATTGTTTTAATCCATAATAAACATCTTTAACAGTTGCAAGTTTTTTTTAATCACTATTGATAGTCCACCTGATTTATCAGTACCAGAATTATTGTCTAATAAGTTAGACTCCAAGCGTTTAGCAGCTGCCTCGATTCTTTCCGTCATTAACTGGGTTCCTGTTACCTGTTCAAACGTTTAGGTTAGCGAATACCTAAACGTTGAACTGATAATAGTGAAAGCAAAAGAACTCGAATGGCTGATTTAACGCAGGGAAAGAATTCCCTTGGCTGTTATGCAGATTTTGCCCCTTTCCCCACTGTAGAGTGATCTTGGAGTCATTATCAGGGCTGACAAAGGGACAGGCATAGTCCTTATGGAACATAATAGATACCTTCGCACACTGCAAACAGACCTACATAACAGTGATTATTACACTACCACCACCTTAACTGAAGTTAGTTGTCCTTTCAAAAAAAACAGATAAAGTTATGTCGAAAGATTTTACTCTTCTAACATATTCTGGAAGAATCACACCAAGTTCTTGTAAGCAAGTAAAACAGCTTTATTTTTACATGCATGGAGATCTGCTACATGATAGTAATATGCCAGCAGTCTGGCTACTTGTACTTTGAGTTCTCCTTATATAGACCCTCCTGCACGTACATACACGTAGCACACAGAACATTCATTAAAATTGATAGTTTGATTACTTGTTTTTACCAGCCAGTACCACAGTTATTCTTGCACCATTAACTTTATCAGCAGTTTAAGATTAACTCCTGCATTCCTCAGTGATCAACATTTTCCAGAACATTTCAGTTTGCACGCAGTGAACATTTTTCTGCTTAACCCTTTAAATACAGAATACAAAATATGTTGACTTCAGTATTTTTCCACATTTCCCCTTACAACATTTTGTATACTGTTTATTTTACACAATCCCAGATACGTTGTATACCTTCTCATAATCAGAGAAATATGCTTTTGTAGCATTGGCAGAGATAACCTTCGATATTATCATTTTGATACATGGTATGCAACAGCAGCCAAGCAGCAAAATATGATTGCACCAACACATACAGCAATTAAAATGTTCATCAACACAGAACCCCAGTTTCCAAACAGATTTTGGAAAAAGTCAGTCAAGGGGTTCGGACCAGGTTTAGTCAGTTCAGAAACTTGTTGAATTATTTCAAGATGGCTCTGAATCGCTGCTCGTTATCAGGGATGAACGAGCAGCACTCGTGTATCAGAGCGCAAGTACCTCCTTTCGCCGCTAGGGTGAAATCGAGCGCCATACGGTTCTGCAACACTACTGTTCTCATCGCCGTTAATTCGTCCGTCACCAATTCTAGCGCTGAAAATGTCGCATTACTCAGAGTCTCTAACAGTTTTGACAGTTTTCTCAGTTCCCAGATGGATTTTACTGTCCCATATGCTGGCAAAATACCAGCCCAAGCAATTACATCATTGCCTAGGTCCATATGTGAGAGTCCTTTGCTGCTGACGTGTGCCAAGTCATGGTGATAAATCCATGACGCATCAATGTTACCAACGGGATTAATAGGTTTATTAAGAGAACGTGCATTTCGTATTTTACCTTGAGGCAACGCATTTGCGTGCCTGATAGCTGGTATCAGATATCCCAAAAAACAACTTCCTGACCAGCCATATGGTAACCATTTATATGCTTTCCTACCACAAATAAAATAACAATCATTTGTTTTGATGATAATATTGGTTGCAAATTCATAACTCCCATTTGGCTTTAGCCCCTTAAATAACAGGCCATATACATACAGCATTTTTTCAACAAAACTAATATCATTTACATTGATGTCTTTTTTTATAGCTCCAAACTTAGTCTCACACTGCCCTTCTAGGGTACAATTATGAACTATTGTCAAATTACATTGGCTCAGCCCCACCTTAACTTTCCCAATCTTTTGAAAACACACTGTTCCATTTTGGCCCAGAAGAGGCAGCGCCACCTTGTCTCTCAGTGGTACTTCTGTGGTTTCAAACAACAAACTATTCCAAGTATCATTTATTCCCAGAGGGGCTGTCCCTAACATTAAGCCACTGTGTACAGTAGGTATTGCAGTACATACCCAACAATTTGAGACATTCATTGAGGATGCATATGCATATTTAATCGCTTGATATGTATTAAAGTTTGGATGCCAGCTGGTGTGTTTGTCTCTTTTGAATGGCTAGCTTCATTAAAAGACAGAAATGTCCAAAACAGAAATATTACAATCACAATAGTTATAAACAATAAAACATTGCAATAGAACCATTTTCTTATTCTCATTATTGTCCTTCATGATTGCTGCTGTCTGTTTGTTCCTCAGGGAACTCAAGTCTTTATTTAACTTAAAATGTTTTATGATTTTGCAATGCGTTAGGTGGATCCATGAGGACCTTTCTTTAATCCGAACTGCTGTTGGAGTTGCGATTAGCACCTGGTAGGGGCCCTCCCATTTGGGGATGCCCAATTCTTGCTTTATTATTTTGATCCAGACCCACTCGCGGGTCTGATTTCCGTGATCTTGTCGCCTCTTGAACCTGAAAAACAATCATTCGTTAAACAGCTGTTAGTATTGGTCAGCATTTTCCTCATGTACTCAGCTATCTCCTCACCCCTCACGTTCCGCAGGCAACAAGTTTTGCCACTGCGGACGTAATAAGGTCTCCCATACAACAACTCAAATGGGGTGACTCCTTTTGAGGTGGGAGTTGTGCGCATGGAAAGGAGGGCTAGAGGTAGACAGGTAATCCAAGACTGATGTGTCTCGCCATGAGTTTTCTCAACTTGCCTTTTAGAATGCCGTTATGGCGTTCCACCAACCCTGCTGACTGTGGGTGGTAGGCACAATGGTGTTTCAATTCAATTTGGAAAACTGTAGACAGTTTCTGTATGATCTGATTGACAAAATGTGTGCCGTTGTCAGAGTAGATGCGTGTAGGAAGTCCAAAGTGCGGACGATGTGATTGACCAAAATTTTAGCCACTGATTGAGCATCCGGATGTGTCACCGGAAAAGCCTCAACCCACTTAGTAAATGCATCTACTATTACTAACACAAACTTCTTTAGTTGTGCCGGGTCAATTCGATGAAGTCCATACATATTGTATGAAAAGGATAGGGGTGTTGGAAATGATGCCGGAGCAACTCTGACCCTCCCCGTGGTATTTAGCACATACTATGCAGGATAGACAAAAACGTTTTGCATATGCAATGAAACCCTTGGTCCAAAAGGTAAGGTGGATAATTCTAACCATAGCTGCAGGGCCCAGATGGGAAGGGCCATGCACAACTAGTGCTGCATATCTAAAAGATTAGTAGGCAAAACATATTTATTATCCGTCCCACATAGATTCCTTTGTTCTGCCTAACACCATACCTAGTCCAGCGTTGTTTTTCCTGTACTGTGCTAAGTTCCTGCATGACTTGTAAGGTTTGCAAATCAAATTTATCTGTTGGTTGTAATTCTGTAGGTGTGGTTTCAAGTGAAAAGGTACTGGACATAGCTGCCTCTTTGGCTGCTTTGTCTGCTAGGGCATTACCAAGTGATACCGGGTCCTTAGCACGGGTATGAGCAGCGCATTTACAGATGGCCAAACCCCGTGGCCGTTGGACGGCTTGTAGTAATTCAAGGATTAGGTCTTTGTGCATAATGTCTTTCCCGAGGTTGTAACCATCCCCTATTTTTCCATTGCTGAGCAAACACATGCACCGTGAGAAGGCATATTGACTATCCGTATAGATAGTGACATTCCTGTCCTCTGAAAGGAGACATGCCCTTGTCACAGCAATCAGTTCCGCTGCTTGAGCGGATAAGTTCCCGGGAGTGGTCTTGCCTCTATTATCTGAGTTGCAGTAGTAACTGCATACCCTACCTGCGTGGTGCCTGTTTCTGTTTTGCGTGCTGACCCATCTACAAACAGTGTCCAGTCCGCATGTAGTAAGGGTTGATCTTTAAGATCCGGTCTTGGTAGAACTTTAGAATGTATGAGATCTAAGCATACATGCGGAATACCGTCTTCAGCAACAGGTAGCAATGTCGCTGGATTTAAGGTAGTGCATCTCTCAATTGTCATGTGTGGCTGCGATAACAGCGTAGTCATACAAGATAAATGTCTGCTAGGTGACAGAAATGTTAACTTGTCCTGCAGAAGGATGACTGCTACAGAGTGCGGGACTTTAACGTAAGATCATGGAACAATACCAACGTGGCAGACGCTTGTACCGCCAAAGCGGCTGCAATTACTGCTTGCACACAGTGTGGTAATGCTCGTGCTACTGAGTCTAATTTGCTAGAGTAAAATGCCAATGGTCTTAACTTATCTCCATACATTTGCATTAAAACAGATGTCATAAATCCCTGCTTGCAATCTACAGTCTGTATAAAGGTCTTACTGTAATCTGGAAACCCCAATGTTGCTGACCCAGCTATCAGTTGCTTGATCCTAGTAAATGCCTGTACTGCCTTGTCTGTCCAGTGCAGCAAATCTTTTGCCGCCATCGGTATTGCAAAAATTAAGTCTGATAGCGGGTGCACTTCTTGGCGTAGTTGGGAATCCAACCACGACAGAAGTTCGTAATGCCTAAAAAGGACATCATTTCTTTTTGTAGTTGGCATGGGGGCTTGTAAAATAGCATTCTTTCTGCTGTCATCTAATCGCCTGCCCTTCCCAGAGATAGTATAACCCAGGTAACGCACTTCTAATTTACAAAATTGTAACTTAGACTTATTTACCTTATGTCCTTCGTGTGCCAGAAAGTGTAGTAGTCGAATAGTCTCGGACTTACAGAGTTCTTCCGTACTCGCGCCCAGCACCATATCATCCACGTACAGCAGTAGGTGGCACCCTTGGGCTGGTTGGAACTGAGCCAAATTGGTGGACATCTCTTGTGAGAAGATGGTCGGACTTTCGCAGTATCCCTGCGGTAACCTGGTATAGGTATAACGCTTGCCCATAAACGTAAATGCAAACCAAAATCTACTATCTTCCTGCAAGGGAATAGAGAAAAGGCATTACTGATATAAATTACAGAAAAGTAGTTATCTGTTGGAAGGATATCGCTCAGCAGAATAGACGGATCCGGGACTATGGGGCCCGAGGTACCACCGCGGCATTTATTGCCTGTAAGTCTTGTACCATCCTCCATGTCCCATCCGGTTTTTACTGGAAATAAGGGCGTATTACACGGTGAGTCTGTGCACAGAATTAATACTCCAGCTTTCAAAAGTGCTGTGATTACCGGTAAAATGCCCTCCTCTGCCTTTCTGCTCAAGGGATACTGCCGTTTATGAGGTCTAAATTCTGACTTGGGTGTAATCTTTACCTGTCCTGCCGTTCTAATCAGTCCGATATCGTGCTGACCCTGCGACCATAATGAGTTTGGAATCATCTGCAATTGAGATTCTTCCATGGGGTAAGGAGACATAGTCATAATGTCCCAGGGGATTGTATCGGTTTGTCTTCCCTGAGGTGCACGGTCGGTCTGGCTTGTGTAACCCAGTTAAGTTTTTGAACCTGAATGCCCTTACCTGCCAACTGTTCTGGTGTCCATCCTACCCATTCAGTTATTTTCTTACCCACGAGGTACCATGACATTCCTTCACCCTCCGTGACTGAAATATGTGTGGTTAATTCATTCTTATACAGCAGCTGCATATCCCTTGTAAGGCTACATGTGACTGCAGAATTACCTAGTGTGTCCCAAAAGGCTATGCAATACTAGTTTGGTGACTTTAAAACTAAGAAATTTCTTTTCGTATTCTAAATCAGGTCTGGCACATCTTCTGTAATACATTGTGCAATGTAATGGATCTGACACCTTCGGATTTGTTATGCCGTATTTGCTTAATGCCAAATTTGTAAGAGCCGTCACTACACTCTGGGGCCTGTCTCTATCAAATCATTACTATACCAGTAATGTAGATCTCCCTGCCCTCTAATAGCATTGCACTATTCAGTTCTATTCTCCTTGCCACCATCCCGTGGAGGTTGGGACGGCTGCTATACCGAACACTTGCATTAAATCTCTTCCTAGTAAATGTACTGGGCAGATTTCTGAAATTATTACTCGAACCGTATGGTTTGGTTCGTCTCTGGGTCGGTAAACCACAGAGGTTTGGACAATGGCTCTTTGTAAATACGACCATTTGCTGCTTTTACAAGCACATATTCATCCGAGGTAACATCGGATGATATGGCAGTACTTCTGACTAACGCTCGAGAAGCCCCTGAGTCACAAAGAAATTCTATGTCTCGCCCTCAACTTGCAATGTGATCACTGGTTGGGATTCCAATTGCATAGTTGATGCTAGTGCTGTTAGATTTACCATTTGATATTTCTCATTTTCTGCCATTTCCTGTCCCCACCCATCGTCTTCACTTATACCTACTTCCCCATTCTCACTTTCTTCTTCTTCCTCATACCCTCCATCTACGTCTTTTTGACCATCATATAGTCATGCGCTACCACCGGAAGCAACCATCGGTTTCTCCAGTCCTCTGCAATCTCTGGCGAAATGTCCTTTCTTACCGCACTTAAAACACTCCCCTCTTTTGCCTACCCTCGAAATCCTCAGAATGACTTATGCCTCCCCGTCCTCGTCCTCTTCCCCTGCCACGCCCTCTTCCGCGATTTGCGGAACCTTGAACTAACATTAAAGTTCCATCTTCACTAACTGTAAAAGTCTGGGCTTTTTATTTTTTTCCTTCAGGTATTTCTCAGCATGTCTAGCATAATCCATAAGGGGCTGTAGACGCACTGTCCTGTGTGTGATCATATGCTTTTGTATAAAGTTACCAATGGCTGTCTTGCAGCCCTTTAGAATGCATTTTCAGTTGCTGTTCATAGGGCGAGTCATTTGCCTGATTTTTTGCCTTAATCAACCCACTATGAGCATCAAAACATTGTGTGAGACGATGTAGATAATTGTTTACGGTTTCGTCATCTGATTGAACGCATTGATTAATGCAAGTCCAATCTGCTTTGGGCTTCCAATGTTCTTCTATTTTATCTAGGAGAGTCTTTATTCTGGTTCTACACACTTGAGTTAAACGGCAAGGCTCCCCTTCCTCTGGTAGCAGGGGTCCCAAGTTCCGCAAATAAGGTGCCAATCAGGTCCTAGGATTTGCCTTATTACTTGTTCAAATTCTACAGCGTTTAATCTATAACTCATTCTCATGCCCCTACGCCTGTACGGAATTTACGCATATCTACTTTTGGATGGGGAATCCCTCTACCGCTGGATATCATCACGGGTCCACGGTCGGTAGACCAATATGGTAGGACCCTCGCCTGCGCCTGCTTGAGGATTTGCCACTTCTATCAGTGGGTATTCCTCTCCTTCCTGATCTACCTTCTCCTTAATTTTCCAGTCCCTTCTCTCCTAATACTTCCGCTGTAAGTCAAGAGTGTTGGCAGGCTCTCTCTGTAATATAATACGTGGCGGGGGACACTCACGAAGCCTGGTATTGCGGTGGGTCCTGGTCGGGGCACCTCAATAACCTGTGCAGGGTCTGGATACTGGATGGGAGGGGCCGAGGGATTCTGGTGACTACGACTGACTATGGAAGTTTCATTATCTTCCTTTTGAACAAAGTACACATCTTTTTCACTTGAATTACCACACCCTTTTTCAAATTTTGTTCCTTATGTTTTTATTTGCTTCCTCCAGCCATTTCTGTGCCTGGGGAATCCCTACCTTCTTTTGCTTCCTTGTCTTATTTCCTGCCTGTTTGCGCAGTAATCTTACTAGATTTTGACATTCTGACTTATTTAAACATCCACTAAACCCATGTTCCTTTTTCCATTTATCTAAATACTTTACATTCTTTGGGTGTAAATCAAACATAAACTTTTCATCTTCAGTTTTGTCGTTAGCCTTTGGCAACTGGTTCCTGTTCCCATTTCTCTTACGAGAAACTATTCCTGTTCCTGAGATCTCTTGTATATGGAATCTATTCACATATACCCCTTATACTTTGAGAAAATTCAATTTCTCCCTTGACTAGTCCCTTAAAATTTAGACAAAAATTCCAATCAGAAACAACAAAAATAGCTTTTCTTTTGCTTACCTTTGTGATTCCTCCGCCCTGTTTTGCTGCCACCTCACGGATTGAATCTGGAAAGAGTGACTGGCCTCTAATTTCAACCTGTTTCAGTTGGAGGTCTTTCATTCGAGGAGAGCCTGATCTCTCTCCACCTGCGCAGGTTTTCAGCCTCTCTTTGTTCGATTCGCACTGTGCAGGGGCCGCCCCACGTTGGGCGCCAGTTATGTCGAAAGATTTTACTCTTCTAACATATTCTGGAAGAATCACACCAAGTTCTTGTAAGCAAGTAAAACAGCTTTATTTTTACATGCATGGAGATCTGCTACATGATAGTAATATGCCAGCAGTCTGGCTACTTGTACTTTGAGTTCTCCTTATATAGACCCTCCTGCACGTACATACACGTAGCACACAGAACATTCATTAAAATTGATAGTTTGATTACTTGTTTTTACCAGCCAGTACCACAGTTATTCTTGCACCATTAACTTTATCAGCAGTTTAAGATTAACTCCTGCATTCCTCAGTGATCAACATTTTCCAGAACATTTCAGTTTGCACGCAGTG
Organism: Protopterus annectens; assembly: GCF_019279795.1. Taxonomy (NCBI): domain Eukaryota; kingdom Metazoa; phylum Chordata; order Ceratodontiformes; family Protopteridae; genus Protopterus; species Protopterus annectens. Next base: position 1,662,077,763 of record NC_056744.1, on the reverse strand, counting down.
AACATTTTTCTGCTTAACCCTTTAAATACAGAATACAAAATATGTTGACTTCAGTATTTTTCCACAGTTATCACTGCACTAGTTAAACAAAATGCTATTTCTGAAGCTGAAGCTGATTTTATGTCTGTTACTGATCCACAATTAGGAAAATTTTCTGGCATCCCAAAGATTCACAAGGACCAGACTAACCCACTCTTTAGGCATATTGTGTAGAAAGACCAAAATTGAAAAGATTTACTACTTAATCCTATAGTACAACTTTCTCCTTTTTATCTATGAGATTCTTGGGATTTCCTTAAAGAGCTTTTTCACCATCCACCCACACATAAAGATAATTTGCTGGTCACCTTAGACATTGAAGCTCTGTATACTAATATCCCACACTTTCAAATGAGCTCCTTAGAGTCCTGGTTCTTTTATAAGAGAATAAAGGAGTGCTTCCCAATATTTTGGATAATTGGTCCAAACTAGAAATGATGCTCCAGTTGCTCGTGATAATTTCCCTTATTGCACACAATATAGCATTTGATCGGACAAGCGTACCAAGTGATTTAAATTGTGTTTCCAACATTTTTGTGGACAACGGTAATCCGTTTTGTGTTTTAGCCAACAGTGGTGGTTGTCAAAAGTAAGAGTTTAAGAAACCATCTCAAACATCAACGCTTTAACTGAATGTAGCAGTCTATTTTTAAACAGGAAAAATTGACTTTCAGATATGTTTCTTTGCAATTTGAAGTATTTTATCTCAAGGAAAATGTTAGAACTGTATTCCGCAAGGTTTAAGACTGTACAGATTTCCCAACTGTGTCAGACATGGAGATCCGTTACTTTTACAGGTGCACGACATAGTCAGTAATACAGGACTTAATGTTATGAAAGTTCTTATTGAACATTACAAAAGTGAACATGAACTTTTGAGAAAAGACATTGAAAGACTTGACATTTTAATTAAAGGTTTTGAATGTTTTTCCTCTTTTTCCACTTTGTATTATGGGATTGCTGCTAAGATTGATATACATAAAGCTTCTATCTTTACTACGCCTCTCCAATATTTACTAACCTTAGACAATGCGATCTAAATAAGCTCGAAACCTGCTACAACAAAATCGCCAAATTCACCACAGGGGCTTCCTGCTGTACTCACCACTGTCTCTCACTAGCAGAACTGGGCCGGCTAGAGCTCCCCACCTCCTCAATGGTACCATCTCACACTCACCCACAAACTAATAAACCAACCATTAAAAGTCCCATCTCTCCATAATCTACTCCAACCCTACATAACCATGAGACCACTAAAATTCAGCCACAAAAACCTCCTACAGGTCACAAGAGCCAATAACTCTGCTGGAGAAGCATTATTCTCCTGCACTATAGCCAAACTCTGGAACTCCCTCCCTCTATAACCTCTAACTTCTTGCACCCACTTCAAATCCTTACTAAAATCACACTTACAAACTTGCCAAATATGCCCTTGCAACCCCCCCCCCAATACCATCCACTCCACCCACCCACCCACTACCTCTCTCAGCCCCCTATCAAAAACCTACTCTTAGCAAGCTTGGCTACTCATGTTCCCAGCTACCTACCACATAGTACTAACTTCTTGTAGCAACAACTGCTAATGGCTGTTATGTACCTCAAAAACAGATTGTATCAATTGTTCACTGATGAATCTTAACTACATTTGTAACCATGTTTAGTATATGTCACCATATTTTAAAATTGTACTATGTTCTACAGCTGTTTTACATCTATGTTTTATTCTTGTCTTGCGTCCTCAGCTGGACTAATGTCTATATTTTAAATGTTATGTTTAACTGTATAATGTAAGTAATACTTAATGTGGAGTATTTCTCCCCGGGCCTCTGCTAAAAATGGACCTGTGTCCAGTCGGACTCTCCCGGTCAACAAGTGTAAATAAAAGTAATAATAATAATAAAAATAATAATAATAAATAAATAGAAAAAAGGGGAAGTTAAAAAGAGATTTAGCAGCATATGCATCCAAGTCAGCTTACTGTATTATAGAAAGTGGGGCATTTTTACAGAAAGGTTCACTTAGAGGTATTTCTGGTGTTGACATCACCAATTCTGGTAGTTTAACCAATGTTTCAACTGTTTTGAAAGATAATAGTAACACAGTTCAAGTAGAAGTGGGTGAAAATGTAGTTGAATACAACAATGTTGACAATGCTTGTCAATCAACTTCAGGTTTGCCACCTTCGGTTGCGAACAATGTTGGTGCCCCTTTTTTGATGGACACCTCGGGCAACAAGAAAACACTGAAGTGGTCCAAAAATGTTCGCGTCAAGAAGAAAGGGAGGGGGAGGGCACACAAGAAACAAACTTTGAGATATCTGTTTTGAATTTAAGCAAGGTAATTTTAAGTGAGGATGCTATTTCTGTGTTAAAGCTTGGTTTCAATGTTGTTCCTTCTAATAATGTTAAAATCCCTAGTCTTATAGTGGATTTTAAACCTTATTTAAGAAAGTTAAATCTGAAATATATTTTTGAAGGAGCACCTAAAATTGAGCAAGGTGATATCATTGCCAAAGAGAGGAGTACATACAATCCGCCACTTCTTTCTACTTTACATGCTTTTAGTACCATATGTGAAAGTCAGTTTAGACAGCTAAATTATGAAAATTCATTTCATTTTAACCTTACCAGTAAAGACAGGCTAGCACTCAATAATTTAGCATCTAATAAGGAATTACGAGCTATGAAGGCAGACAAGGGGGGCTCGATAGTTGTTATGGATTCTGTTGTACACGGTAGGGCTATTTTTGAAATGTTAAGTGATGAGACAAGCTATAAGATTGTGAGTTAAGACACCATTAGGTAGAGTTTTTCAAGAGTAGATTTATTTAACTTGACTTATTTAGTGAGGCTAGCATTGATTATCCTACTTATAATTATTCACAAGTTGAGTATCCCAAATTAGCAATACTGTTTGGTACTCCAAAAGTGCATAAGAATCCAATTCAGCCCCCTTTTCGTCCGCAGCTTACTTTAAAACTGAATCTA
>NC_056744.1:1662049737-1662069737 GCF_019279795.1 Protopterus annectens | reverse complement strand
GTTTTATGGAGTCAATGAATAGAAGAAATTATGTGATGCAAGGACATAGCCATTTTTCCATTAGGTGTGATGTAATTGAGTTTTTAAAATGCATAAGAGTTGAGGCAGAAATCAGAGCTGAAGGGAGGTTATTCCAGGTTATAGCTATGGTGTGAGAGAACAGAGCTTTTCCTACAGTATTGTTAGCCTTTGAGATACAGAGTAGAGATTTGTCGGATGAGCAGAGAGGATGACTTGTATTATAATGGGTGAGGAGTTGGCCTAGTGCTGAGGTTATTTCAGGATGTCTTACTACATTGTAGGCAATGACTAGCTGGTAGTAATGTAGTAGTTGGGGAAGTTCTAACCATTGTAGTTCCCTTTGAGCCTGGAAGTGGTGGGTTCTGAAGATGGAGTTATTCACACATTTGGTGATTTTGTAATAACATGACTCAAGTCTGGCAAGGTCAAATTTTCTGGCATGGGTAAGGATATGAGTGGCATACATTAGAGTGGACAGTAGGCGAGTTTGGGCAAGGGTAATCTGAGCTTGTCTTGTGAGGGATTTTCTGTGTCTGTACAGTGTTCCCATTTTTTATGGACCTTTTTGATTGTTTGTGAAATATGGATGTTGAAAAGTAGGCTTTTATCAATTTCACCACCCAGGAGTTTGGTGTGGTCAGAGGGAGAGATAATAGTGCCATTTTTAGAAGAGATAGTGAAGGATAGAGGGGTAGACATGGTTTTGTTGGGGGTGAAAAGTAACAATTTAGTTTTATTAGGGTTTAGGATAAGTTGGATTTGAGTGATCCATGTATCGACAGAGCTAAAAGATTCCTGAGTGAGTTGTTGTAGAGTGGTGAAATAAATAAGAGTTGAATCATCTGCATGTTGTATAAGTGAAGCATGCTGTGTGTGCTGGTATGGAGATTATTGGTATATATGGGGAAAAGAAGTGAGCCTAATATTGAGCCTTGTTGTATACCTATGGTAGTTGGGAGTAAGGGAGATAGTACTCCTTGTCATTGAACAGATTGTTGTCTTTCAGACAGATAGGTTTTAAACCATGCTATAGTGGATAGGGCAAAGGATAGGGAGGCCAGGGTGTTGAGTAGTAAGGAATGTGAGACCATGTCATATGCTTTGGAGAGGTCTAAAAATATTACAGATATGAAATTATTTCTCTGTTGTTTGACTAGATTGATAAAGGAGAGGAGAACAGAGCAGTTGTTGTGCTGTGGTGTTGCCTGAAACTGTGCTATGTGTGAGAGAGGAGATTATGTGAGTTTATGAAATGCATCACTTGAGAATGCATACATTTCTCGAGTAGTTTAGATAAGGGAGATAGAATGTCAATGGGGTGATAATTTGAGTATTCATACAAATTTCCACCTTTTTGAAGTGGAATAATATATGATACCTTCCATAGTTGTGGCATGTAAGATTCTTGTATGGAGCAGTTGATAAAAATAGAAATAGGGTAAGATGAGGATTGAGCAGCTATTTTTAGGAAATTGGTTGGTAGGTTGTTGGTGGCAAGGATGGTCATTTCAGTTTTAGGAGGAGTTTCTTAATTTTGGATGTTGGTATGGGTGAGAGAGAAAAATGTGGGATATTCTCAGGGCATTTGGTTAGGTTATGTGTAGGGCTGTTTTTGGATAGTTGGGAGGATAAAGTTAGGATGGATTGAGTGAAGTGGTGATTAAATTGGGAGGCTATGTCCATGTTGTTCTTGGTGGAGTTAGGAGTGGGAGTGGTAGTTTTGCCTGATTTCAGGAGAGAGTTGATAGCATGCCAAAACTTTAGGGGATCTTTTGAGTTTCAATTTTGGATATCAAGGAAGTAATTTTGTTTATCTAGTTTGGTTTGTTTCTTGGCCTGATTTCTAAGTTGTAGGTAGTTTAGTATGCTAGTATCCTTCTTCCAGTTTTTCCAGGCTTTATCTCTAGATTTTGGTAGAGCTCTGGTTTCCCTACTTAGCCGTGGTGCATAATTTGCCTTGGCTCTGATTTTCCTAATGGGATCAACTCTGTCTAGGGCATTGATGAAAATACTGTTAAAGTGTTCAACTGCCTGGTCTAAACCTAGGGTTTGCAGTAGTTTCCAGTTACTATGTTTTAGAATAGTGTTGAATTCCTCTGTATGTAGTTTACAATCATCTCTAACTTGTCCAAAAATGTTGGGTTTTGGCTATGTTGGTACGTTTCCATAGGAGGAAAGTGGGGAGGTGGTCACTGAGACCATCTGGAAGGCAACCTGTCTGGTAGTTTTGTTTGGGGGGTTGACTAGAGTCATCATCATCATCATCATCATCTTTCGGCTTTTCCCATTAGGGGTCGCCACAGCGGATCATCTCTTTCCATTTCTCCCTATCCTCTGCATCTTGCTCTGTCACACCAACCGCCTACATGTCTTCTCTCACCATGTCCATAAACCTTATCTTAGGCCTTCCTCTTTTCCTCTTACCTGGCAGCTCCATCCTTAGCATCTTTTTCCCGATATACCCAGCATCCCTCCTCAGCACATGTCCAGACCAACATAATCTCATCTGTCTTGCTTTGTCTCCAAACTGTCCAACATGAGTTGACCCTCTAATATACTGATTCCTAATCCTATCCATCCTAGTCACACTGAGTGCAAATCTTAACATCTTTAACTCTGCCACATCCAGCTCTGACTCCTGCCTTTTTGTCAGTGCCACTGTCTCCAACCCATATAACATAGCTGGTCTCACTACCCTCTTGTAGACCTTCCCTTTCACTCTTACTGGTACCTGTCTGTCACAAATCACTCCTGACACTCTTCTCCACCCATTCCACCCTGCCTGTACTCTCTTCTTCACCTCTCTTCCACATTCACTATTACCCTGAACTGTTAATCCCAAGTACTTAAACTCGTCCACCTTTACCAACTCTACTCCCTGCATCCCCACCATTCCTCTACCCTCCCTCTCATTTACACATATATATTCTCTCTTAGCCCTGCTGACCTTCATTCCTCTGCTGTCTAGAGCATATCTCCACCTCTCCAGAGTCTTCTCAACCTGATTCCTACTCTCACTACAGATCACAATGTCATCTGCAAACATCATAGTCCACGGGGCCTCCTGTCTGATCTCCTCTGTCAACCTGTCCATCACCACTGCAAATAAGAAAGGACTCAGAGCTGATCCTTGATGTAATCCCACCTCCACCTTAAATGGATCTGTCACTCCCACTGCAGTCCTCACCACTGTCACACTACCCGCGTACATATCCTGTACCACTCTTACATACTTCTCTGCCACTCCCGACTTCCTCATACAATACCACAACTCTTCTCTAGGCACCCTGTCATATGCTTTCTCCAAGTCTACAAAGACACAGTGCAACTCCTTCTGACCTTCTCTGTATTTCTCCAATAACACTCTCAGAGCAAACATTGCATCTGTAGTGCTCTTTCCTGGCATTAAAATATACTGCTGATCACTAATCATCACCTCCCTTCTTAACCTAGCTTCCACTACTCTTTCCCATAACCTCATGCTGTGACTGATCAATTTAATCCCTCTGTAGTTACTACAGCTCTGCACATCACCCTTATTCTTAAAGATAAGTACCAAAACACTTTTTCTCCACTCCTCAGGCATCCTCTGACTTTCCAAAATTTCATTAAACAATCTAGTTAAAAATTCCACTGCCATTTCTCCTAAACACCTCCATGCTTCCATTGGTATGTCATCTGGGCCAACAGCCTTTCCATTCTTCATCCTCTTCATAGCTGTCCTTATTTCCTCCTTGCTAATCTGTTTCACTATCCCCACATCATCCAGCCTTCTCTCTCTCTCATTATCTTCATTCATCAGCCTCTCAAAATACTCTTTCCATCTACTCAACATACTCTCCTCACTTGTGAGTATGTTTCCCTCACTATCCTTTATCACCCTTACTTGCTGCACATCTTTCCCAGCTCTGTCCCTCTGTCTAGCCAATTGGTACAGGTCCTTTACTCCCTCTTTAGTGTCCAATCTCTCATACAACTCTTCATACGCCTTATCCTTAGCTTTCGCCACTTCTCTTTGCCATGCGTCTCATCTCCTTGTACTCATGTCTACTTTCTTCATCTCTTTGACAATCCCACTTCTTTTTCACCAGCCTCTTCCTCTGTATACTCTCCTGTACTTCCTCATTCCACCACCAGGTCTTCTTGTCCTCCTTCCTCTGTCCAGATGTCACACCAAGCACCTTTCTAGCAGTCTCCCTTACTAGTTCTGCTGTAGTTACCCAGCTATTCGGTAACTCTCCACTGCCTCCCAGTGCCTGTCTTAACTCTTCCCTAAACTCTACTTCAATCACCCTTTTTTAACTTCCACCATTTAATCCTTGGCACTGCTTTCACACTCTCTTCCTCCTCTTCTTGATCACCAACATCATCCTACAGACCACCATTCTATGCTGCTTAACTACACTTTCCCCTGCCACTACTTTACAGCCTCCAATCTCCTTCAGACTGGCCCTCCTACATAGGATATAATCCACCTGTGTGCATCTTCCTCCACTCTTGTACGTCACCCTGTGCTCCTCCCTCTTCTTAAAATACATATTCACCACAACCACGTCCATCCTTTTCGCAAAATCCACAATCATCTGACCTTCTGCATTCCTCTCCTTAAAACCATACCTACCCATCACTTCCTCACCCCCTCTGTTCACTTCACCAACATGCCCATTAAAGTCTGCTCCAATCAATAGTCTCTCACCCTTGGGTACACTTACCACAACTTCATCCAACTCACTCCAAAATTTCTCTTTCTCATCCATCACACACCCAACTTGTGGAGCATATGCACTAACAACATTCATCATTACACCATCAATTTCGAGCTTCATAAACGTCACTCTGTCAGACACTCTCTTCACGTCTAAAACACTCTTGGCATATTGTTCCTTTAGTGTAACCCCTACCCCATTTCTCCTGCCATCCACACCATGATAGAACAATGTGAACCCATTTCCTAAACACCTGGCCTTACTCCCCTTCCATCTGGTCTCTTGCACGCACAATATATCAACCTTCCTTCTCTCCATCATATCAGCTAGCTCTCTTCTTATACCAGTCATACTGCCAACATTCAAAGTTCCTACCCTCCCTGCTACACTCCTAATCTTCCTCCTCTCTTCCTGCCTTCGGGCATGCCTTCGCCCTCCTCTTCTCCTTTGGTCAACAGTAGCCCAATTTCCGCCAGCACCCTGTTGGCTAACAGTACTGGCGGTGGTCATTGTTAACCCGGGCCTCGACCGATCTGGTATGGAAATATGAAATTTCTGCGCCATAAATGATGTGGCAGAATTTTTATGCCACATGCCCTTCCTGACGCAACCCTCCCCATTTATCCGGGCTTGGGACCGGCACAAAGAAATGCACTGGCTTATGCATCCCTAGAGTCCAGTCTGGAATAGATTGTTTATGGGTTTTTTGTCGACTCTGCTGGGTTCTTGGATAAGTTGGGCAAAACTGACTAGATTAACATAGTTAGTGGGGTTGTTAGAGGCGCAGGCTATCCAGTCAGTATTTAGGTCACCTGGTATGATGGTTTCTTAAGAAGCCACGATGGTGCAGTGGTTAGCGTTGTCGCCTCACAGCAGGAGGTTCTCCCATTCGATTCTCAGCTGGAGCGCCTTCTGTGTGGAGTCTGCATGTCCTCCCCGCAGTTGAGTGACGTTAAAGACATACAGGTAGGTGTGAGCGTGAATGGGCATGCCTTCGTTGGAGATTGGGATGGAAACTCAGCACCGTAAAAATCCACTGCCAATCATGAGCGGACCGGAGTTCCACTGTGGCAACCTCTAACCGGGAAAAGCTGAAAGTCAATATGATGGTTTCTTGAGGAAGATTATCTGTGGCCCATTGTAAGATTTTTTTCAATGATGGGAGAGTTATTACCCGGGGGAATGTGACAGCAAAGAATATTGATATTTTTTGTGTCATTTATGTTTAGGGTTGAACCTACAGTTTCGGCATTTTGAAATTTCAGTATGGGGGTTTATAGAGGTTTGGTATTCAGTGTATTTTTGAAGAGGATAGCAACTCCACCTCCCTTCCTGCCTACTCTATCCAGTCTTAGGGTGTTATATCCTGGTGGGAGGAGTTCCTAGTCTAGGGTGCTAGGTTTTAGCCATGTCTCAGTAATAGTTAGCATGTCTGGGGAGTAGTGTGCTATGAATGCATGTAGGTCTGGGAGCTTGTTAGAGATACTTCTGATGTTGATATTAAGAATCAGAAGGTCAAAGATTTGCCTGGCTGAAAGTAGAGAGTTTTGAGGGCCTAGGTTTGAGTGTATGTCTCCTGATGTAAGTAGACTTTTTGTGATTAACAGGACTAACACTATCACTTACTAGGGATGCTACATCTGGAGGGCTTTCAGCTGCAAAAGCAGAGTAAATATGGCTTGCAGGGTTTTTAAAACCTTTGGTGTGTTGTACCTGAGCAATCACTTGGGGGTGGGGGAAGGGAGGGAAACCATCAATTGGAGTAAAAGAGTAGCAGGGGAGAATCCAAGGCACTCTGCAAACCTAGCTAATTAGCAGAGGACAGCAAAGGAAATAAAGTAAACATACAGACACCCTTGTTCAAGGACTGGAAGGTTTTTGATAGTCTGCAATGGCAGATTTTTTTCTCTTTTATATTTGTACTCTGCTTTGCTCATTGTTTGCTGTACACAGTGGAGCTAAAGATGAAAACAGCTGGAGACTTTGCACCTTTGTTTGGTGTTAGATTAGTGAAGAATGAGTACTGAGGTAGAGGGACTGAAGGCTATGATGCTATTGAGAGGGCTAAATACCTTAACATAAAACAAGTTATCAACAGTGAAATGGATGAAAGGGGTGTGGGTGGGCTAAGAGGAAGAAGGTTTACAGCTGTTCCCCCTGGGGTATGCACTCTAGCTGACTGTAAGAGATTTTAACAAGGCATAACAGTAGTTACAAAAGCTGGCACCTATACCACACAAGTGGCAACAACAAGGTTCCTGGAGTTAAACCTGGGGCTGGAGTCTATTTTTTGATGATTGCTGGTCAGCGTTTCCTTTGCTTCTAGCTGGAGTCAGAGGAGTCCTTGCTCACACAAGTTGGGGGGGACATGAAGTTACCAGGTGCTCAATGGCTACTATACAAGTGGCAAGAGCAAAGTTCCTGAAGTTAAAGCTGGGGCTGCAGTCTATTTTTTGATTATTGCCGGTCAGAGTTTCCTTTGCTTTTAGCTGGAGTGAGAGTAGTCCTTGCTCGCACAAGTTGGGGGGGTGACCCGAAGTTATCAGGTGCTCAGTGGCTTAGAGATGCTACACCTGGTGGGCTTTCAGCTGTAAAAGATTTTATATCTATCATATATATATATATATAGTGTGTGTGTGTGTGCATATATATATATATGTATATATATATATATATATATATATATATGTGGATCCCTGTCATATGATAGAAATCTCATTTGGCTGATCCGGATTTGACTCGGACCAAAAGACTGAAATTTCAAAAGACTGAAAAGTCACTTGACTGAAACCCAAAATGCTGAATTTCAACATACTAAATTTTAAACTGGACCATATAAAACCAGACTAGGTGGGGGGGGGGGCTGTGCCCCCCCCCCCCAAGTATATATACTAACTCCAGGATTGTACTACAGTGGGGAAAAGGGCATATACCTTTCACTTACCTTACAGTAGTCTACATGCTGCCACTACTATGCCCATATATATATATATATATATATATATATATATATATACACACACACACACACACACACACACACACACACACACACACACACACACACACACACACATATGCACTCGCACACACAAGCACATTATGTGTGTATATATATATATATATATATATATATATATATATATATATATATAGGTTCATGGGTTCATACTAGGCTATCTGCCCTAGGGCATTTATAAGCCTAGCCAGAGTGTGTTGGCTATCGCCACCCATTTTAAATTAATTTTGGTATACCCTTTTTCGAGGTTAGTATACTGTATATATATTCAATAGTTCTCAGTTGCTTATATGGCTGCACAGACTGGTGCTAATTGAATTGTCCACATTGCAGATTTGCTGCATCACCATAGCTATAACTTTATGTTTTCTGTACCAAGCATGTGGCTGAAAGGCCCCACACCCAGTAAATGAAGAAAGTAAAAATAGTGCTGTCTCTGCTGAAGGACTGCACATTATATGTTGAATATAGTAAACACTGAAGAGGATTTTTCTCCTTTCAGGTACCAGAAACTTTTGAAGATGTCACTGTTACTTTCACGGAGGAGGAGTGGAAGTTGTTAAGGAAACAAGATAAGGAGCTGTACAGGGACGTGATGGTACAGAACTACGAAACCTGTGTTTCTGTTGGTAAGTGTACATCAGCTTATGAAGTGAGTTCATTATTCTTTAAGTTATAATATGAACCTGTGCTAGAATAAGTCAGAACTTAGCACTTCACTCTTGTTTGGTGAGGGGATAAAGGATCTGTCTCTCCCTCTCTCTCTATTTTTATTGCAAAGGTTTCTGACATAATTAACATCTGTCTCCACTGACCCTGTATGGTCTTAAGTGATCTGTCTCCTTCTTGTCTGCAGTGATTCTTCTCAAGCATAAGCACTTCTCTCTCTGATTTACCGTTCTTGGTCTGCTACTGCAGGTCCATATTGCATTGTATCATGTTTCTCATCTGTTGGTAAACTCGTTTCTTGTACTGAGTGACATTTTTGACCAACGTCTCATTTTCTGCATAAAACTACCTCAAAAACAGGCTGTTTTGTTGGTTAGGTAGTTCATGTCCCTTTTTATCCTCATGTACCCCACGGATAACATATTGGGATCAGGCAGTCTCCCATGAGGATGTGACCTGTTAGAGGTCTGCACCTCATTTTATTAAATGAGGCTTCATTAAAATAATTTTTCAAAATACACAGTTTGAAATCTGAGAAATAAAACCCAAGCCTGAAAGATGCATTTCATTTACAGCTTTATAAAATAACATATTAATCAATATTATTGTACGTGTACCTGCATTGTTCTCATCACCATAAATGGGTCTGCTTGTAAAATGCTAGGCAAACATTAAGAAAAGCCTGCCACCTATAATGCTTGTGCAGACTGTTAAGGATGTTTTCATTTCCAGCCATATGGTTATCACTGACTTGTTAAGGATTAGTAATACCTAAGGATGTTGTCATTTCCAACCATATGGTTAGCACTGACTTGTTAAGGATTAGTAATATCTAAGGATGTTGTCATTTCCAACCATATGGTTAGCACTGACTTGTTAAGGATTAGTAATATCTAAGGATGTTGTCATTTCCAACCATATGGTTAGCACTGACTTGTTAAGGATTAGTAATATCTAAGGATGTTGTTATTTCCAACCATATGGTTAGCACTGACTTGTTAAGGATTAGTAATATCTAAGGATGTTGTCATTTCCAACCATATGGTTAGCACTGATTTGTTAAGGATTAGTAATATCTAAGGGTGCTGTCATTTCCAACCATATGGTTAGCAGTGACTTGTTAAGGATTAGTAATACCTAAGGATGTTGTCATTTCCAACCATATGGTTAGCACTGACTTGTTAAGGATTAGTAATATCTAAGGATGTTGTCATTTCCAACCACGTGGTTAGCACTGACCTGTTAAGGATTAGTAATATCTAGGGATGTTGTCATTTGCTTCCCCATTGCATCTGTGATGACTAATGTAGTTCTGTTGCCATCTGCAGTAATGTTCAGGGTCTGTAGTGACAAACATCTGCACATTATCCTGTTGTTAATATACTCTTTCAGTTTGAATGTTATTTCTTCATTCCTCTACTAAAGTGATCCTTGTCCAGTTGTGATAGAGTAATTAGTAATTATGCTTATATTTTTATATGCAGGATACAAAATTCCTCAAAAGAAGTTATTAGAGCTATTTAAAGCAGATGAAGTTGCAAAGGATATTGTAAAGGGAATAAATATCACGAAGCAGAAGGATAATTTTAAAGACAACGTCAACAGTATGTAAATTTATTAATTGTATTTTTACAGAAATTTGCTCTTTTTAACTGATGTTTTAAATATTTTAGGAAAAGTGAAAATGTGCATGATGTTAGACGACTAAATGGTGTGACACAAGGAAAATTCTGATAAGATGTGTTAATGTAAATATGAAAACTAGGATCTTTTTAAAACAAAAAGGATTATTCCTGTGACTGTGGCAGTTGACAAGCAGTTAGAAAGTGTGTGGAAGACGTGGACATTACAGAAAAGACTGCTTTTCCAGTTTTGTGTAAACTGGTATAAAAATGCAGAATTTGGACTCTGCAGACACTTGTAAAAGACTGATTGATATTGACTTCATCACATGTATGGGTTACTGATGCTTCCACTGTAAGACATTAAGTTATATCTGTAATTATCTGCAACCAGACTAACACAGCTGGTCATGTACATGTCCAGATGGAAAACAATCAGAAGTTTGTTTTATTTCCCATAGGACAAGCCCCTGTACACCCCATGTGATGGACTTCATGCCCCCTACTTATATGTAATACTAACTCTACTGTCACAACCACGGAGATAAGTGAAAACTGTAAAACACAGCAAATCATTGCCAGCTCTGTAATAGAAGCACCGTTAGCAATGATACTCTTACAGAAAATAAGATTTATGAGGTGCAAATCCTCCATTTATGATCACCAGCTACAGCTTCATCCACTTTACACTTAGTCACTGTTAGGGAAGTCATCACTAACGTGGGAAGATTTTCCTCTCTTCATTAACTTTATACTGAGTGACATTGGAATCAGATGAGACATATGTCACTAAAACATTGGAGAATGACCACTCTTTCAGTGATGCAGCCTCTGAGTTAAATATACAAAAGGTGTTGTTTGGATATGCCAAGGTTAATGACCTCAGTGTTACTATCAGGTGATCATGTGGAACTCTGTATAAATACTGCTCATTATTTTAGAATTCCTACACACACTGTTTTCAATTTACTGTACATAATGTTCTGCCTTTGCAGTCTTTCTTGTTCTTGCTTTAGAAAGCACAAATAAAAACCTTTTTTTTTGCATCAGCTGAACCCCAGTAAACCCCCCATGGTGGGCACCTAATACTCAAACAGATACAGTATGAGGGAAAGTTCTCACATGAAGTCAATGCAAACTACAAGCAGGTTGTCAGTAGTGCGCAACATCAGTCGCATGCATCATAGATCAAACAAATATACCTACATAGACTCTTAAAAATAACCTACCTAAACCAAAAAGCCTTTTAAATGTTACCTAAAAAAACAAGCTCCCTCAACAGCCACACAAACACACAATACAGGCAGTACCAGCTGTGGAACATTGCCTAAAAGTAACAGTATCTCACCTCAAAAGCCCATAAGGAAGATTTTTGCACAATAAAATATTCTAGTCATAATGACTCCATAGTGAAACACACCAATGTATCAATTGCCAGGCTGTGCAAGGAAAGCATTATGGTCAGTTGCTTATCAGATATCAGGATTCACCACAAGTACTCACTCATTGTGCATGTAGGTGTAAATCACCTGAGATGTACCTCACTGAACTATGTGAAGAAAGACATGATGGTGTCCAAGACAGATATGAGCCTATCTTTGAGCAGCATTCTACCCTCACCAAGAAACATGTAGCAGTAGTACGAACAAAAAATTATTAATTCAGTAATTGGCTTAGCTTCTGGTGTCATTCAAAAGGGTACAGTGTGTATCTTCCTGGGAGGATATGGTAGGGCCAAACTGCTTTGCCAGGGATAGTCTGCACTTGTCTCACAAGGCTTTTGTTTTTTGGTCAAACCCTTGCCCACCCATGTAGTGCATTTTGTAGGCTGTGTTAGTCTTCTAAACCTTCCAATGTAACAAAACTAGGCAAACTTAAAGGTATTGCTGCTATCAGTGCCAGGTGTCATGATGGAAATCTTTATTTATTTATATTTATTTATATCAGTTTGATAACTGGGAAAGTCCACTGGGCCACAAAGAGCATTTTTTCAGTGGAGGCCCGGGGAGAAAAGCTCCAATAAAACAGTTACAGAGAAATAATATATACAAAATGTTCTCATTTTTCAGGAAAATACAGTATGCAATACAATGTGGTAGATTTGGTAATGTACAATAAATTCCCAGAGAAATAGAGCAAACAATACAATAAAGTGAATGTGATAAACATATTTTGATGAATGTGATAAACATATTTTTATAAAGAGAAATAAGAATATATGTGAAAAAAACATTTTTTTTTACAGGTTGGGACAAGAGTTACAGTAAGAGAGGAGTGGGTGCAGTGCGTGACTGTCTAGTTGGTGTATAATGGGGGTGATTGTAGTAGTAGATATAGCAGAGGGTGGAGAAGTTAATGAGTAGAGGGGGAATTTAAGTTGGGGAGCACAATATATGTAATTAACCAGCAGTGACATAGCACAAGAAACTAGTCTGGAACTTTACCTCCATCAGTCATGTTCCTGTGGTGTTACCTAACTAATTGATATCTCCCTGGAATATTTTGGTGTGAATTTCATTTAGCTTCAGCATTCATATTGTGCACCCACAACCCCCTTCCCCACCCCAAGGCACCCTCCTACTGCTTACCTAATTGCAGCTCTGCCTGTAGTATTACTTATCTGACTTATGTTTTCCTGTATTAACCACATCATCATGTTTGTCTTATTCCAGCATATCCATTTAGTTGTAAGATAGGAGAACAAGAGGGTTTAAATTTGGTGAGGTCGGGGATATTGTGAATAGTGGAAGGGAGAGAGTTCCACAGTTTAGAAATGGAGCAGGAAAGTAGGAGGTGGCCAGGTGATCATGAGGGTTTGTAGATTTGTAGGAGGTGTTGGTTTTCTGATCTGAGTGAGTGGTTAGGGATGTAGGGGCTTAGTGCAGTAGAGAGAGAGGGGCAGCTGGTAGGTTTGTGGATGAGTTTGTGGGTGTTAGTGAGTTTAAGCAAGGTCAAGTAGTTGGGAAGTTGGAGCCACTGCAGAGTATGGATAGAGTGGTAGTGGTGAGAGGAGTGTTTTGAATTGGTAGCAAATTTGCTTATTTTATTATAGCAAGAATTGAGTTTGTTTTGAAGACCAAGTTGGAGATTGTTTAGCAGGGAGCACTATACATAAGTGAGGGGAGATGGCAGGAGGAAGCTAGGGTTTTTCTGGTGGGGGGAGAGATAGTGGTTATGCCTGTATAGAAGTCCTAGTTTTTGGTGGGTTTTTGTAATGGTGGGTGTTGAATTTTAGATGCTCGTCAATGATGACACCGAGGAGTTTGGTGTTAGAAACTATTTCAGTTGGGATGTTTTTGTTATTTTGTTATTGAAAAAGAGTTTTTGTCAACTGGGGAGTTTCTAAATGGGGAAAAGATCATCAGTTTAGTTTTATCAGCATTAAGGGCAAGGTGGTTATTTTTCATCCAGGATTCTGTTTTGGAGAAGGCTGACTGAGTTTTTAGAAGTAGGTCGGCGGGGGTGTAAGAAGTGCAGATGATTGTTGAGTCATTGGCATATTAGATTATTGATGAGTCAGGGATGGCATGGTGAAAGTTATTAATAAATATATTGAAGAGTAGTCATCCTAGGACTGAACCTTGTGGGACCCTGGTGGGGGTGTGTAGAAAGGGGGAGGTAGATGATTTCCATTGAACAGCTTGCTGGCATTCAGAGAAGTAGCTTGAGAACCAGGCTAAGGTGGAAGTAGAGAGGTTGAGAGATGAGAGTTAAGAGTAGAGAGTGGGAGACAGTGTTGAAAGCTTTGGATAGGTCAAGGAATAAGGAAGATACATGTTTACCAGAGTCTCGAGCTTGATTTATGATTTCAAGGAAGGATAGGAGGGCAGTCATGGTACTGTGGCCAGGATGGAAGCCATGTTGAGTAGGGGTAAGAAGGTTGTTTTGAGTAAGTCATGAGTTGAGTATGGATGCATTTCTCCAGGATTTTAGAAAGAGGGGAAAGGATAGCTATGAGCCTGAAATTGGTGGTGTCTGTGTTTTTGCCACCTTTGTGTAGTGGAATGATGTATGCGTGCCACCAGATGGATGGGACATATGCTTCTTGGATGGATCTGTTGATTAAGATGGAAATGGGAAGGGCTATACTGGCCTCAGCTAATTTTAGGAAGGTCGTTGGGAGATTGTTAGGGGCGTTCTGCCTAGGTTTTAATTGGAGGAGTAGTTTTTTATAGTACTTATGGGGATGGGTTCAAGGTTGAAGGGAGAGGTGTAAGTGGTTGGTAGGGTTTGGAGGTTGATGTTGGGGGTGGGGAAAGAGGAGGATAGTTTGGCTATGCAATCTATGAAGGAATTAAATTGAGTGGCAGTGTCCAGATCAGTAAGGTTTGGGTTTGGGCAGGGGTTCTCTTTGGTACCAGGGTAGAGGAGGGAGGAGATTATGGACCAGAACTTTCTAGGATTGTTTGACTGGGTGGTTTGAAGTTTGAAGTAGTATGATTTACGCTTTCTGGTTATAAGCTTTTTTACAGAGTTACAAAGTTGTTTGAATTGTAGTAGGTAGTTGGGTAGATTGTTTTTCTGATATAGTTTCAAGTTTTATCTCTTTGTAGCATGGAATGTTTGTTTTCTTTGGTTTATGAAGTTGTTTGAATTGTAGTAGGTAGTTGGGTAGATAGTTTTTCTGATATAGTCTGAGGTTTTATCTCTTTGTAGCATGGTATGTTTGTTTTCTTTGGACAGCCAGGGGGAGGCATTAGCTTTGATTCATTTGGTTCTTATAGGGGCATGTCTGTTGACAGTGTTTATGAATGTGTCATTGAAGTAGGTAGTGGCATTGTCAAGGGTCAGGATTCTTAGGAGGGACCAGTCAGTAAGTCTTAGGCATTCAGAGAACATTTGAGGGTTGAAATGGGAGAGATTGCATGTGTGTATGTAGTGGTGTTGCTGCTGGAGAGGGCAGGGGTGATGGTCAGCAAAAGCTGGAAGATGGTCGCTGAGGGGGTCTGGAAGGATTCCTGAGTTTGAGATAAGTTTGGGATGGGATGCAAGGATCCAGTCAGTTATGGTGCCCAAGGACCCATCTTTGGCCTGGTAGGGGAGTTTATAAGCTGGCTAAAATTGAAGAGATTGATTGAGATGGGGCTAGTGAATTTATTGAGGCCCAGTTTATATTAGTGTCACCGAGGATGTAGGTTTCATTTTTTATGTTGGAGGAAAACCAGGAAAGGATATCTCCTAGTATTGGGATGTTGTTACCAGGGGGTATATATAGGGCAGCTATATGTATGGATTTGTCATTGTTCAGTTTTATTAGAACAGTAGTAATTTCAGTATTGCTAAAGTTAGGGATGGGATTGGTGTAGGGAGTTATGGTGTAGGAGGAAGAGAAGATTATAGCTACACCTCCACCTTTTTTGTTAAGTCTATCATTACAAATGATTTGGTAGCCAGGTGGGAGGATTTTGTTGTCCTTTATGGAGGGTTTAAGCCAGGTCTCTGAGATAGTGGTTATGTCGGCATGGTTATGGTGAAAACTGAACACAGGGACCAAATAGCGGTACAACTTTCGCCACAAGAATAACAAATATGCCACAGGATTCAAAAATTTATTTACGTGAAGCGCTTTTCGTCTAGGACTAGGAAAGCCTATAATATCATTAAAACTAACCTCGAGGATATGCTTCATGACGGTTGCATTGATCAAGATCAATTCAACTATCTGAGGACTATTTATCCTAGATTCCCATGTATATTTGGAATACCTAAGATACATAAGGGGCTACATGATCCACCTATGCGCCCCTTAGTAGATGGTAGAGGTTCCCCCACTTATACATGTGCCAAGCTAGTCGATCACATCCTACAGAAATATCTAGTACAAGAAGAGCAAATCTGTAAGGATTCGTGGTCATTCTTGGCTAAAATATCTGAATTGGAATTTGATGACCAATGCAATTTCCTTACCGTTGACGTAAAAGATTTATATACCTGTATACCTCTGAATATTGCTACTGATTGGGTAGCAATATATTTAAAGAAACATAATGCCTCAACGGTAGAAATAGCTTTAGTGTTGGAATTGTTGGACATGATTCTGTACAACAATTATTTCATGTTAGGAGACAATTTTTACCTCCAAAAAGTTGGTGTAGCCATGGGCTCCCCATGTGGGGCAAGCCTAGCCAATATGGTAATGGCACATTGGGAAAGAGAGTATATATTTAAAAATGCCACACTGATGGGAACAATTAAGTATTACACCCGTTACCTGGATGATATTTTCATCTTGATAAAAGGAGAGGAAATAGACAGTATTTCAGTTTTAGAATACCTCAACACCACTACTGACTTTTTGAACTTTACATCTACCTTTAGCAAGAATGCAATAGCATATTTGGACATATGGTTAACTAAGAGTGTCAACTTAAAGGCGTATCTAGCCAAGATCTATAGGAAGGGTACATACTCTAATTCGCTTTTGCATTACAGTAGTTGTCACCCTAACTACCAGAAAAGATCAGTAATTAAGGGCCAATTGGTAAGGGCCGCCAGAATTACTAGCCTGGATGAAGATTTCATCTACGAGTGCGAGTTGCTTGTTAGCATGTTCACACATAGAGGTTACCCGCTGCAACTACTGAATGCCTTAGTTAAAGAAGTCAGCGATAAAAAGAAATAGAGGTTTTTACCAACCAATTTTGAGAAAACCAGTTGATGGTGAGTGTCAGATTATACCTAATACTGTTCCTAATCCAACCAATAATGGTAAAGAGTTATTACCGGTTTGTAACTCTAAGCTAATCCTTACTTTTTCCACCAACATCCACTTCTTAATAGATATTATTAAGAAAAATTGGCGTATTTTTAACAACAATGCAAGTTTAACCAGCAAATTAGGTAATCACTTAGACATATCTTTTAGGAGAGGTAAAAATATGAAAACACTACTTGAAAATTCCAACACTAGCTTCATAAGAACACCTGGCATGTACAAATGCCAAAATTGCAATTATTGCAAATTTATTAAAGAGACTAATAGATTTTGCATAAATGGGTACTGGTTTGACCTGCGATGTAGAGCAACTTGTAATACAGGCATGGTTGTGTACTTGGCTCAATGCCAGAATTGTTCAGGATTCTATGTTGGGAAGACCGAACGTAAACTGAGAGAGCGCATTTATGAACATCAGTATGCAATGAGGAAAAGGAAAGAAGAAAATGCGTTAGCTAGACACATAATAACTTTTAGTGATCATTGCTTTAAATTCATGGTTATTGACCAAGTATTAGAAAAGAAAAGAGGTGCTCCCCTTAAACTGCTACTTGAAGAATAGGAACTTAAATGGCAGATTAGGTTGAATGCCTATGCCCACCCAGGACTAAATGATAGTTGCTCTATTAGTAGTGTTTTAAAACTAAAGAGCCTTATAAGATAGGTCAATTCTTTCGGCCCCAAGTTAATCTTTCATCCTCTTAACATCTAGTATTAGCAAGTCAGTTAGTATTATTCTTCCATTGGAGTTTCATAACTGTACCATTATACTTAACCTCTAGGATAGAAAGTTCTTGTAGTTAGTGTATGTACATCTATCCTTTTATTATACATGGTTACGAATAGGTTATGTGAGAAATGTAATAATTTTTGGTTTATGATCACTTTCATACACAGATTGGACAATTTATTTTTAACTGTCTATGATTATGTGTAACATTCACATGAGCCAAAGATAACTCTTTTAACAGCATTAGGTATTGCTTAGTGAGTTTGTTTAAAATGTTATAAATTACTCATGCTGCTATAATTGCATATACCTTAATATAGGTATATATATGTACTTTTTGAATTTATGTAGAGCTGTGTGGGGTACTTAGTATTTTAAATAAGTTAATTTTATTATGTGCTTTTAAAATATGTGTACTTTTCATTTAAGTTCTTTTTAACTAATTTTCTAATTAAGCATTTCAAGATGTTAATTGTCTATATTAACGTAGTTGATGACGTCAGTATAAGTATAAAATCATATTACCATCACATTTACTTTGTCTGATGAAGTCTGCTTTTGGAGCAGACGAAAAGCGCTTCACGTAAATAAATTTTTGAATCCTGTGGCATATTTGTTATTCTTGTGGCGAAAGTTGTACCGCTATTTGGTCCCTGTGTTCAGTTTTCTAAGTTTGTGTTTCTAAAGGATTATGGTTATGGTGAAGCCAGACATGGAGGTTAGGGATTTTATTTCTTAGGCTTTGGGCATTGAAAGTGGCAAAATGTATAGCTTTAGGGGTTTGAAAGTGTGTGTGGGGGGGGGGGGGCAGGGGGTAGGAGTTGGAGGTATGGGCCCAGGGCTAGGGTGAATGTCACCAGACAGTGACAGAGTAATGTGAAGGAGTATAAGTGTGAGGTGGTTTAGTGTGATTGTGGAGTATGAGTGAAGGAGTGGGAGAGATTTGGTGGAGTGTGGGTTTGGGTTGTGTAGTGAGTATATAGGATGGGCAGTATTGTATGTTTGAATAGTAGGGTTGGGTTGAGTGGGTAGAGTTCATGAGTTATGCAGGTGAATGGTGGTGTGTAGACAGGTTGTATGGTAGATGTGGAGTGTGTAGGGGATGTATGGTTGGGGTGGGGTAGTTGAGTGAGATATGTGAGATAGTTAAGTGAGGTAAGGAGAAGGTATGGGGGAGTAGACATAGTGTAATGGTGGGTGGAGAGTATGAAAGGAAGTTGTGTCAGGTGGGAGTGGTAATGATTAATTGGTGGTTTGGAGTGATTGGTGGGGTCTTTGAAATAAATCAGGTAGTGGGGGTGGGTGCGAATTGGGGGCAGGGTAGGGGAGTGGAGAGAGCCCAAGCATAGCGAGTGATTGGGGAAGGGTAGGGGAGCAGAGAGAGCCTGAGTGTAGTGAGGGCAAATGGAGCAGGGCAGAGCCGGAAGCCAGAGATCTCAAGAAAAAACAATCAGTTTCAGCAGGTAAAAACAACCTTCCTGTAGTTGTAAAATGCAGTGGATTATGTCGTTAGTGCCAGGAATGGTATGATTAAAGGAAGTGGGGTAGGAGTCAAAAAAACAAGTGGGGTGCTTTTTTGATGTGCTTGGTGTCAGAGCACTACTACAGGCTAAGTATGGTCTGAGCTCCGATTGGAATGCACCGTAGCAATTGCCTAGTAGTAAATAGTAGAGTTAGGGGCTAAGGGTGAAACTAAGGCAGGTAGTATGGTAGTAGGGCACCCATGTCCAATGTGAACAGCTCAGCAGGCCAGCGAGGTAAGTTAAACTGAACTATTGAAGGGTGAGACAAGTAAAGTTTAAACAAACAGGAGCACTTCGCTCAGGGTACATACAATAATTGTAAGGCTGGCAGGACAGTCAGTGCTATGCAATGAACAGTTGTTAATTGTTCTGGTATCACAGCTGGTTGGTAGGAAGAGGATCTTAGTTGCTGAAAAAAAGAGAAAAACAAAATAGTCATTAGGGGGAAGCTGGTGGAGTCTGGGAAGTAGCGTGGGATGTGGAAGGCACTGTGGGGGAGCTGCGTGTTGAAGGAATTGAGTGAAAGTGTGTGGAACAGTGTGGGAGGGGTAGAGTGGCAGTGAGATATGGGATAGAGGGTGCAGTGAAGGTCAGTGTAGTACTTACTAAAGTTATGCCTGGATGTAGCAGAAAGCAATGGAAAATAATCACTTAAAAATTTCCAGTATACAGTGCATGCTAAACACACTCTCTACAACCACTTCTCACCCTGGAAATCATAGATAATTCCATACATACAGATCCACTGCATTACATGAAGGCACACCAGGTGGTGATGTCTGCATATTCATAAGAAACCAGTTCACCTTCAGACACATTAGACAAGAAAATTACCTGGAACTCCTCTATGTCCAAGTTATTATTAACAAAACCCCTTATCATGCCATAGTAAATTATACAACCCCCCCCTCCCCCTGTATCCTTAGTGACCCATCTTTCCTACTTAATGTGTATGGAGTCCCTATGCATTAAAGTAACACCATTTTTCTACGGAG
>NC_056744.1:1662024843-1662049237 GCF_019279795.1 Protopterus annectens | reverse complement strand
ACTACATGAACTACAATATGAACTGGCACCTCTCCTAAGTGTCATGTTTAATCATAGCCTCACCTCAGGTTTCGTGCCCGCTGAGTGGCGCAGAGCTACAGTTATCCCAATTCACAAGGGGGGATCCACCTTGGATCCTGGAAACTACCGTCCCATCAGTCTGACAAGCCTTATCTGCAAGGCCATGGAGCATATTATCATGGAATTTATAAACAAAGACATTGGCAACCTTCAAACACTGGACCCCACCCAGTTTGGGTTTGTGAAGGGCCGATCTTGTCTCCTGAACCTGATTGACTTCTTTGAATCAGTCTCCAGAGTCATGGACAAGGATAAGGTGGTCCACACAGCCTATCTAGACCTTGCCAAGGCCTTTGACACCATCCCCCACTCTGGAATCATAGATAAACTTACTAAGTTGGGCATTAATCCCTATGTCACCCAATGGGTTGCTAAATGGCTTACTGATAGAACCCACACTGTAAAAGTAGCGGACTCCAAATCCAGCTCCAGACAAGTGACAAGTGGAGTACCTCAGGGTTCAGTCCTGGGGCCGCTCTTGTTTGGCATCTACTTCTCTGAAGTACAGGTCAACACTAAGGGACTCTGGCTAACAAAGTTTGCAGATGACTGCAAACTGGGAGCCATTATTGAATCCCCAAATGATGTGGATACTCTACAAAAGGGCCTTACAGAAACAGATGCTTGGTGCCAGAGCCATGGGCTCAAGCTCAGTGCCAAGAAATGTATTGTTATCCCCTTTGGGAAAAAACATGTATCCATGAATTACCATATAGGTGGCAGTACACTAAACACAGAAAGTGTGATAAGAGACTTAGGGACACAGGTGGACAGTGGTCTCCCCTTCGATGACCACATCGCCACAACAGTCAGGAAATCCTTCTATGTGGCACACCTCATCACGAAGGGCTTTTCATCCAGAAAAAAGGAGGTCATTGTCCCACTGTACTCATCCCTCATTAGACCCATTATGAAATACAACGCCCCATTTGGTATGTACCTCTCAAGACATCTGCAACAACTGGAAAGGCCTCAGAAATACCTCACTAAAAGAATCACAGGCCTAAAGCAGATGCCCTATGCTGACCGCCTTAAAAAACTCCAGCTACACTCTGTCGCATATCGTCTACTCAGAGGCGATCTCTGCTTAACATACAAGGCCATGTCAAACCCAGAGCTGTTGGACATGCTACACTTAAAGAAATCCCAATCCCTCAGAGCTACACGCCCAGGGATCTAAACCTTGTCATCACAATAAACAAAACATGCTGGAGGGATAGGTTCCTGACCCAGAGACTCCCCAGACTCTGGAATAGATTGTCCATACATGTCAAGCAGAGTGCCTCTTTGGACCTCTTCAAGAGGAACCTTGACGATTGGATGGGAGAAAGGAAATTCACCCCAGGGATCATGTCAGTCGCCTTGCTAGACAGGGGTCCAGGAAAGTAAATAATGTGGGAAGAAATAGCCAGGGAATTGTTATGGCTAGGCTTGTATAGGCCCTAGGGCTGATAGCCTAGTACCAACCTATGAACCTATGAACAGTGGGGTTTCTTTATTTAATATCTGTGAGAATTCTGAAGTCCCCATTGGGAACTGTGATAGTGTATTATTGTTCAGTGAGACACTAGATTTGCACACTTTGGAGAATGCAGAACAACAGTTAGAAAAGACTATAATAAATAAACAGGATAACTTTATTATATATAATTACGCCGATTTACAGGCTGACGAAGTATATTTTTCACTATTCTTAAAAGGGTTTTCCTTTGTGCTAGTCAGGACACCAAAATAAGAGGACATGCTAATAGATATTAAACTTTTTACAAGGAAGTCAAATCTTGAACATTTGTTTAAACACAAATCCAATGATTATAAAAATAAAAATTATACTTTGACAAGGAGAAGTACTTTTAATCCTCATTTACAACAGGATATACATAATTTTGAGGTATGTGCTACTAGCTTAATTAGAAGTAACTACCATCAGCACATGAAAACGCCTTTAAATTTATCAGATAAAGAAAATAAATTAACAGAATTGAGAAATGACATAAGAATACGTGTAATGAAGCCAGATAAAGGGGAAGGGGTGGTCCTAATGGAGCACTGGGACTACACAGCTAGAATGTTGAAATTCTTAACAATGACTCTCGCTATTCAGTGGTATCTAAAAATGAAGTAAATATTTCTTATAGAAGAATCGATCTTATGTTAGAGGACAATTTGATGCAGGACCTTATAGACATTGACTTGTATCATTTTTTAAGGGTACCAAACCCGATTATACCAGCTATCTTCGGAATTCCAAAGATACACAAAGGGATTGATAATCCTCCTTTGAGGACCATTGTTACATCTAGGGGTTCAAAAAGACAACCTTTGGCTATTTATGTTGATACAAAAGTAAAAAATGTTTGCACAAAATAGCCTCATATCCTTATAGACTCATGGGATTTCTTGAATAAAAATGGGAAAAACAGAGTATTTTGCGAATTCTGTCTTTCTGACCATAGATGTCAGAGATTTGTTTTCAGTGATCCCCATGAGATTGGAATGGATTGGTTTGAACATATGATTTCAGAATTTGGCCTCTTAACAGCTGATGAATATAGGTTAGTGTTGGAGAATATGGAAGCAGTGTTAAAATACAATTACATTTACTTCCAGGGAGATATTTACCATCACCTACATGGGGTTGCCATGGGCTCCTCATGTGCACCTATATACGCTAATATAGTTATGTTGTACTGGGAGAAACTTTTTGTTTTTGGATCCCATTACTTAGGTCAAATTCGACAATACTATAGATTTTTGGATGATATTCTCATTGTTTGGGGAGGGAGTAGAGACTTGATACCAGAATGTATGGATTATTTGAATCATACTACGGAATTCTTGGAATTTACTCATGTTACTGATACCGAGGAGGCCCATTATTTAGATGTTAGGATATCTTAGGATAGACAGAATAAGGTGTATAAGTCAAGTATATTTCAAAAGAAATGTTTTTCTAGCTCATACCTACATTATGACAGTGATCATCCACCTTTTTTAAAAAGTAATATTGTTAAAGGTCAGATGGTACTCGTAGCTCGCATGACATCTGACAGAGGTGACTTTTTGAAAGAAATGGATTTTGTACATCAGTTATTTAAGGAAAGAGGATACCCTGATAGTGTTATTATTCCTATTAAAAATAGTATTATATAAGGTTGGGGTAACACCTACAAGCCACTGCTTAATAGAGAGTGGATTCACAGGCAGAGGGGAGAAAATATTAGGGAAGGTAAGGAACAGCAAATGGAGCCCAATCCCTATCTGATTTTGACCCGCCATATTAATATTGGATGAGTAAAAAGGTGTATCAGTACTGTATGGAATATATTTAAAACAACACCCTCTAAAGTTGAATGTTTCTCTAAACCCCAGAGAATTAGCTTCAGGAGGAACCAAAACCTCAAAGAAATTTACGAACAGAAGAGGAGAGAGGTAGCCCTAGGAACCACTACTAGAATTGGTGCATTCAAATGTGGTAGATGCACACAATGTTCATACATTGATGGTAGAAAAGAATTATATATTCTGGGCATCAAATATATGCTAAAATCTAAAAAATACGCTAGTTACTATTCCAAAGGGGTAGTATACCTGGCTTATTGTACATTATGCTGGGCATACTACATAGGTAAGATAGAACGATGCCTTAGGCAATGTACATATATATCTAAGAACAAATGAGGATCTCAATAAGAAAAACAAACAAAATGCCCTATAAAGGCTTAGTTTAGCATGCCACAAAGCAGAATTTAAGTTTTGGGTGTTGGAAGAAGTGAAACCAAATGAGAGGGGAGGTGACTGGGAAACAAAACTAGAATTTCGTGAGTTGATTTGGCAACTTAGGCTGGATGCCGTTAACTATCCTGGTCTCAGTGACCATTTATCCATTATCCCGGTTCTTAAACTGAAGGCAGCAGACCCAAAAAGGGTAGAAATGTATCATTAAGATTTTTTAACCAACATATTTGCATAATAAATAAAAATATAAAACAAAATATATAGTTTTATGTTTGTATATTTTTGTATATATTTTTATACATATTTATAAAATTACATATAGCTAACTATTTTTTAACAGTGTTTTTTAAAATATGGGTTTTTAGGCATTGTATATTATACAATGTTATATGAAATGAATGAGGTGCATTGTATGCAGGATAGAATTAAGATACTTTGATTTTTGGCAGTTAGGTAATTATTTTATTAACTGCATATCCAACGAGCTATGTTTTTAGATGGTGATGAATATTTAAATGAGTTTTAACCTTTCATTCATTGATTCTGATAAAGTCTCTGGTTTATGAGATGAAAGTGCTTAATCCTTTAGTTTACTGAGTTTAATGTGTTAATAAAAGTCTATGAAGCGAATTGCTGGTGGCTTGAAAAGAAATTATTTCTGGTTTGTAAAACGGACAGCATCTATTGGAATACTGCCTAGCTTTTGAGTGTGTTTGGTGAACTGTTTTTATAAAAAAAATTCTTGAAATGGTCTTCACCAGTATGGGACAGCACTCTGTTCCCTATCAATTGTAGCTTCCGCACTGGTCAAATCAGTCCACATATCTTTCACATTCATCATAAAAATAAAGCCAAAAGCATCCTCAAAATAACATAGATTAATTAGAATTGAGTGATGACTTGGCTAAATTCTAAACTCCCTCCATATTTAATGACCGTACTACTTACATATAATACTTTACAGCTAAATTCTATGAACAGCTGCATCGATACCTCTGTCCGCTCCAAAGTAAATACAATGCCAAATTTAAAAACAAACCCTTATGGTGCAACCCAGTTATATAATAATAATAATAATAAATCATTGCATGTAAAAATAAATGCAACTCGCATGATACCAAAGTATTGCTAATCTAAGAAATTAGGTCCTGACTCTGATTAACTCAGCCAGTGAGGTATGAGGTAAAAATGGCCAAACAGTCAAAGGTCAACCACAAAGCCTTTTATAACTTTGTTAGAAACCTCAGAGGCAAAGCTCAGTATTGTGCAGAGCTCCTAAGTAAATGAGATCACATACTCAGACCCAGAGGATGTAGTAAACCTAGTAGCTATTAAATTTAGATCAAACGTCACCCCTCCCCCTCCCATTACCCCCACATGACATACCCACATCTGCACCCCATCAAATCTTTCAAGGTCAAGTCCTCAAGGAATGTTCAAGGCCAGGAGCACTGCATCTGTGAGCCTGGATAACATGCTGGGCTGTCTCATGAACAGCTTGAAATATGGCATGCCAAACCCACTACAGACTGTTCACCATCAGCCTCTAAACAGGCTTTGTGTTGGGTAAATGGAGGATAGCAACAGTAATTCTCTTGTGTGAAGGGGAAACATGAACTGTGCTAGGTAATTTATACACTCAAGTCTAACCAGCATCATTCGCAAGGCTATGGAAAGGATCATTATGGAATGAATAAAGACATGGGTAACCTGCAAATACTCGATCTTAGCCAGTTCAGATTTTCTAAGGGAAGATCTTCCTTGCTTAACTTCCTCAAGAAGGTTACTGCAGCAGTACATGAGGGCAGATTTAGACCTTGCAAAAGCTTTCAACTCCAGTCTGCACTCTGGCATCATTGATAAACTCTCAAAAACAAGTGCAACTGCAAGTGATCAAAATGTTCTCAGATGGTATAAGAATGTCATTTCGTCTTTATAAATGGGCAAAAGTAACCCTTAAAGCAGGAAAGCTGCAGCACCAAGAAAATATCTGTTGGGCCAGGAATGTGATGTAAAAGAACTTGAACAAGAGTGAGTGTGTAACTATTTGGGAATTGATAAAGGATCAACGATAAAACATGAATAAATGCAACTAAAACTTGGTAAGGAATATTTTAGACAATTAAAATTAATATTGAAAAAGCTCTGACATCTAGGAAAAAGTCCAAACTGTAAAACAATTTGCTCTTACTGTTCTAACTTACAATTTTGGGGTGATTGACTGGCCTCAGAAGGTATTGGGTCAGTTGGATGGGAAAACAAGAAATATGCTTCATGCTTATCAGATAGTTTATAAAAATCATTGTGTACCAAAATTATATATTTCCCATTCTGAAGGAGGTGTGTGCCTCCTTGAAATTGATTACATGCATAGATCAACAGTTGTAGGACTGCATGCATACCTGCTGACATCACAAGATCCAAACATAGAGAAAGTTTTAAAACATGAGGAGAGTAAGTCTTAGATGACTTCCCTGCTTATTTTAGCAGAAGCATATTGGTGTCAAGAGGGAATGGAAATCAAATCAGAAGGAGATAAAAGTCAGGCAGTGACTGAATGTGCCAAAAAAAGAAAGAATATAAGGTGAAGGATCAGGTAAGGCAAGAAATGTGGAAAATGCATAAATATAGTTGCAAGTACAGAAAACTGGAAAAAACCTCATGTCAATCAGAATCTAATGCAGGAATGGATAAAGAGAGGTGAATTTAAACCAAAACATGAAAAGTTAATATTTGCAGCTCAGGATAGTAGGCTGTGTACAAAACCAAAGTCCTTTATACATGTTAGAGAAACGGATAAATACAGGTTTTGTAAAGCAGAATTGGAAATAGATGCACATCTTGTTGCTGGGTGTGATACACTAATGGCAGATTCCTGTATACTGAAAGGCATAATAATGTGGCAGGACTGTTGCAGTGGGGATTGTACAAACATTACAATATTGAAGTAACAGAGAAGCATTGGAAGCAGGAGCCACAGAGCATTATAGAAAATGATCAAGTTCATATCACATGGGATCACCCATTACCAACAGTTCAAAACTAGATGTAAGAAAACCAAATGTAGTACTCCAGGAAAAGAAGACAAAAGGAACATTGATCATTGAAACTGCTACACCTAGTGATTACAGTGTCTTATGTACAGAGAAACACAAAGTCATAAAATACCAGTATTTGTAGGCAGAAATGAAGGCAATGTGGAAGAAGGATAACTAGACAGTTATAAAAGTAGTAGGAACAATGGATCTCCTAAAAAAGAATTTACAGTCGTATTTAGATATGTTACCAATACAAGTAACTCTGTATGAATTGCAGGAGTCAGTTTTTAGGCACATTGCAGGTACTGATGTTAAAATTACAAACTAAAACTGAATGCCAAGAAATGTACAATAGTATCCTTCACCAAGAAGCATGTTCCCTAAATCTATAACATTGATAACACACTCCTAAAAACTGATCCAGTTGTGAGGGGCCTTTAACTTACATGGACAATGAACTGGCCTTTGAAAGCCATGTGTCCCCTTTCATTGCACTGCTTATAAGTAAGGTATGACATCAGTGTCCAGGGGTATCACTGTTCCACTGTATGCAGTCCTCATTAGGCTGATCATAGAATTTAATGTACGTTTTGGTATCTTCCTGTCCAAATACCTGACACAGTTGGAATGACCACATTGCTTCTCATTAAGAAAATCAGAAGCCTAAATTATATAAGCTATGCAGCCTGTCTTGTATCCCTGTCCCTGTACTCTGTATCTTAGAGGCCACTGAGGTGAGATCTCTAACCTGTATGTTGTGTCACATCTACCACATATCCAGAGGTGCATTGGTGGCATAAACACCCACTCATGAGATTTTAATCTCTTTTGTAACGTAAATAAAACATGTTGGTGGGATTGTGATGCAGCATAAACAATAATACTTCCATGAATAGTCTTCCTCTCCATGTAAAACAGAGTACCTCTTTTACTGTATTCAGACATAATTTGGATAAATGAACAGGTAATCAAACGTTCATCCCTGGTGTAGCTCGCCTCTACCTCATGTATAGGGGAAACATGTAAATATTTTCCCCATCAATGGGTTACTCTTACTGTAATACAAAGATCAACTACTTACATGGGAATGTAAAGCTAGGCTTCTAAAGATCCTAACAGCTCAGTAGTCTTATATAATCTACTAAGTACCTGTCATCCTAGAAAATAATTAAGATCATCATAATCATTATAAATTAGATTTTACACCAGTTACCAGTATAACTCCCAAGAACTTATCTCACAAACAGAGATGTCTGTTAAAGTAGTAAGTGTTAAACATTGACTTTTATAAAAACATCAGTTGACTAGTGAGATATTCATGTAGCAGCAGGGTGGTACTAGTGCAGTACAGAGAGGTATCAGTGTAACAGCACAGTAGTACTAGTGCAGTTCGGGGAGGTATCCATGTAGCAGCACAGTAGTACTAGTGCATTACAGGAAGATATCCGTGTAGCAACACAGTGGTACTAGTGCAGTTCGGGGAGGTATCCATGTAGCAGCACAGTGGTACTAGTGCAGTACAGGGAGGTATCCATGTAGCAGCACAGTGGTACTAGTGCAGTACGGGGAGGTATCCGTGTAGCAGCACGGTGGTACTAGTGCAGTATTTAGATGAAATGCAGGATCATTGAGTCAGGTTGTTGTGTTCAACATCTGCTTTTGCCCCCAAGCTTTATGTACATCAGAGTGGATTGTATTAAGTCTGGAAGAACAGGAGGTGCAGCCCCTTGCAAGAGATTGTGAGGGTCTGATCACTACAGAAAAATGTGATTTCATAAAGTAATCGTCTTACATAGAATATGAGTCCCAGATTACACCAACAGAAATCATGCATTAGGCATAACATCCCGATGAATGTGAAAACGAAAGAGACAAATGTATACAAAATGGGTGTGCGTGATGATGGTCCTTCCTTAGATCAGTGTTTCAGTATTAAAGTCTGTCATGTATTGGCCTACGTCGGGTCTATATTATATTCTCAAAAGCCGACAATATCAAAGCTGATATTGTCGACATGAGAATAGAGAAAGCGCACAACATTGAACGTGTAAACGGGATTCTCCGTAAAGGGAGATTTCCATTTACTGCAATGTAGTGTGGTCTCGGAGTTGGTATATTTAAGTAAGGGGGTGTATGCAGTGCTCATTAGGCTGATCATAGAATATAATGTACGTTTTGGTATCTTCCTGTCCAAACACCTGACACAGTGATGCTTGGCCCCCTGCTTAAACCTGCTAGGGTGCTTTTTTCTTTTTTGTTGTTGTTTTTATAAGTTCGATGTTTGAAGACATCGACTATATGGTGTTGACCATATGGTGTTCGATGTTTTCAACCGTCAATCTTATAATATAGACCCGCCTACGTCCACCTGACAGATCATTACAATAAGTAACTAAGTGAAATAATCTGCTTTGTGACTTTTGCAATGAGAGACACATCTCCATGCACCCCTAATGAGTGAAGTCTGCCTCTCCTCTTCAACTTCTACTATAGTAGCTTGGGGGTTACACCACCTCAGAGTAGAAGGGAATAAATGTATTTATCTTTTTGTCTGTATAGCCTCTAAAGTAGTATATACATAGAACTCAGAGGGGTTGTTGCATTTTGTAGCAGAAGGGGTACAGGCTTCCCTGCATAACTTCCTTAAAATTGACTGTTTCTGACACTAATGTGACAGTCTGGGGAGAAGTAAGAGTTTGTGTTCAGTATGCTGCGTGTCGGTCTACCTTAATCAGTTTGCAGTAGACTCTACAAGAACTTAAACCTATTGTTTTTTATTTGCAGCTCTTCTCCATATCTATATGCAGAGTGGTTATACCCAACCTAATATTGTAATAACCAATGTTGTACTTCAGGGAAAATGTAACTGCATCAACCTCATATTAGTATAACAGCAGTTTTACTTTCATGGTTATACATGTACCTCCATGATGACTAACACAAACAGCACCCACTACACACTGAATAACTCCAGCACCCAGCATTCACAACCTCTTCTACAGTTGTAGTTAAAATTTTAATATCCTGTGAAAGATTTTGTTTTATTTTATTTTTGGTAAAACAAGTCATTGTTTTAACAAACTCCACTAATTAGCGCTTATCATACTAAACAACTAGGCGACACTTATATATAGACTGTATTTATATAACATATATCATGGACAGAAGTAGGTCAAAAAAGTAAGAGAGATAGCTGGGTGCACAAGACCCAGGATAAAAAAGTGCCCATTCCTGGTAGACACACTGGTGCCATGACTGTAAAAAAAATGACAGTGTAGAATCCTCAAAATACGGAAACATTCCTACAGTGGGGTCATGCCAGGCCCAGGGGGAGGATGGCCCTCCTGTTGTAGAAGGAAGTAGTAGTCCACAAAAAAATCACAAAAACTGATAGGCCAAAGAAGAGCAGCAAAGATGATAAAGTGGACTATTGAGGATAAAAAAGAATTTATGTATTGTTACTGTTATGCATAAAGCCCAGAATTTCTAGACACAAGATATACAAAATGATTAAGATAGAAATTAGAGGAAAGAAAAAAACTTCCACAAGAAAAACTGTCAGAAGCTTCAAATGAAAATTTGCATTCATTAATACAACTTATTTGTGAAAAACAGTATATAGATCAAGAAACTTTAATCAGTTTGGAAAAAGAATCATCTGAGGAAGTACAAAAATATAAAGAACAAAGCCTAGATATTTTTGAAAAGTATAAAAAGGAAATATGGACATGGGAAAGAAAGAGAGATTTGATATGGTGCAATATTTATGCAAAGGAAAAAGCCAAATTAATCAATGTAAAGAAGGCAGCCCCAAAGATATTCAGAGAGAAATACAGGCAAACCCATCTGGATATGGAAAATTTCACAGTAGAAAATATCACAAAGATGGAACATAGAAAAGAAGATTAGTACAGTAGAAGTTAAAATATAGAAGTTGAAGTTATGGAGTGCCTGTGAAGTGAAGAATTTGGTGTAAGAAAGTCTAACACAGGTTACATCATAGCAGGATGGAGTGAGTCCCCAACGTAAGGAGAAACAGGAAGATCAATTGACATCTGAAGAAGAAATATGGACATGGGAAAGAAAGATTTAATATGGTGTAATATTTATGCAAAGGAGAAAGCAAAACTAACCAATAAAAAAAGAGCAGCACCAAAGATATTGAAGAGAAATACAGGCAAAGGAATTCAGACATGGAAAACTTTACAATACAAAAAATAAGGCAAAGAGGAAAAGTAGAAAAGGAGATTAGTAATGTAGAAGTTAAAGAAATAGAAGCTGAGGTTATGGATTACCTGCAAAGTGAAGGATTCAGTGTAGAAAATCTAATGCAGAAAGCACCACAACAGGATAGAGCAATGGATATTCAATTTAAGGGGAAACCAGTGGAACAGGAAGCAGTTCCTATCAAGATATTTTGGAGCCTTCCACAGGAAACCACTATAAATATTTACTTGAAGCTAGACAGCAAGGAAAGGAACAGGAAACTGGAAACTCTGATGCAGTCAGTGTTGAGGAGTGATAGGCCAGTGAGTTCCCATGTGATAAAACAATGGATGGCACAGGATGAAATTGAAGAGGGTGCCACGGGAAGATCCTATGGAAATTTCTATAGAATGCCTGCAGGAAATGGAAAACAAGGGATGTGCCCTCAGTTTGGAAGAAAATCAGCTAAGAGAAGAGTTGCTTGATTTAATGGACATAGATAAATATATTAAAATCAGTGAAAGAATTAGACTGCAGATGGTCAGTAAACCCCCAAAAGTCAGAAGTCTGATAAAACAAATGAATGGTGTAGACTGTCCATAGAGATTCATGCGATATAACAGAAGTAAACAGGATATATTACTGTGCTGCTAAATT
The DNA here is from genome assembly GCF_019279795.1 of Protopterus annectens. Classification (NCBI taxonomy): domain Eukaryota; kingdom Metazoa; phylum Chordata; order Ceratodontiformes; family Protopteridae; genus Protopterus; species Protopterus annectens. The sequence continues at coordinate 1,662,037,517 of NC_056744.1, read as the reverse complement.
AATAACTGATAAAGTTCTACCACAAGAACACAGGGTAGTGAGGGAAAGCAAGGGGAGAAATCGAATACCGTCATAGAAGTATCGAATAGAGGAAACTATAAAGCAATTAAGACAAGAAGTGTCACTGTTAGATGACTATAGAAGAGGAAATAGATCAACAAAAATACTAAGAAAGATAGATGTGATATAACAATGCGCAGTATTAGAACAGACCAGGCTCTATCATGCACTATCTCAAATAACAAACTAAAAAATTCAGCACAGGTGGAAAAACTTAGAAGATACACAGATAAATATAATGGAAAAATACAAAATAAGCAATTTATTTATGACCCAAAAAAGATTTATAGAGAATTGGTAAACAAGGTAAAAGGAATTGAAACACCACCAAAAAAGGGGAAGTAGATACATTTTGGAGAAGTATCTATGAAGATCATGTGGAACATAACAAAGATGCTAAATGGATAGAAGAAGTAAAAGAAAGAATAAGAAAATTTAAAGGTGCAGAATATGAAATGGGATGAAGTAACAGCCAGAGAGATTGAAACAAAGTTAAGAGAAGTCTTTATCTGGAAAACTCCAGGTCCAGATGCAGTACCTAACTTTTGGTTAAAAGTATTAACATCTTTGCATGAAGATTTAGCTATGAATAAGAACTATTTGTATGCACACCCCAAACAGACACCAACTTGACTAACAGCAGCCAAATCAATGCTCCTACTTAAGAGTGAATTTGCAAGAGACCCTAAAAATTATAGACCAATAACTTGTCTTCCGACGACATGTAAACTACACATAGGAATTGATGCTGGCAGAGTTTATAGTCATTTAAAAGAAAACTCAATTATGGCAGTAGAACAAAAGGGCAATAAAAGAAAGTAATTCGGAACAAAGGATCATTTTGTTATCAGTCTTACTGAAGAACTGTAAAAAGGGGAAGAATTTAAGTATAGCATGGATTGACTGTAAAAAAGCATTTGATAGTATCCCACATTCATGGATAAAAGAGTGCTTAAAAATGTATAAGATGCACCCTACACTGATCAACTACATTAGAGTGACTATGAAACAGTGGCAGACCACTTTGCAATTAAGCCATGATAAAGGACAGATTATTATCCCAGGGATACAAATTCAAAGGGGCATATTCCAGGGTGACTCTCTGTCACCATTGCTATTCTGCCTTGCCATTAACCCATTAAGCTGTTTACTTAACAGCTTAGGCCATGGCTACAATTTGGCACCTAGAAAACAACAAAGTCTAATGACATCTCATCTTCTCTTTGTTGACGATTTAAAACTGTGTAGCTCATCAGATGAAAAAAATGAAAGCACAGCTGCGGGTTGTCAGAACCTTTTCAGATGATGTAAGAATGTCATTTGGTCTTGGTAAGCACGCAAAAGCAACCTTTAAAGCAGGCAAACTGCAGCACCAGGAAAACACCAGTTTGGGGCAAGAATGTGAAATAAAAGAATTTGAGCAAGAGGGAGTGTATAAATATTTGGGAATTGATAAAGGATCAACAATAAAACATTAACAAATGTGAATAAAACTTAGTAAGAAATACTTTAGAAGACAAATTAATCCTAAAAACAGCGTTGACATTTAGGAACAAAATCCAAGCTATATACCGATTTGCTCTTCCTGTCCTAGCTTACAGCTTTGGAGTGATTGACTGGCCCCAAAATGTGCTAGATAGATTAGATAGGAAAACAAGAAGGATGCTTCATGCTCGCCAAATGATTTATACAAATCAGTGCATACCAACATTAGATATTCCCCATTCTGAAGGAGGGATGGGCCTCCTTGAAATTGATTACACACACACACACACACACACACACACAAATATATATATATGTATACATATATATATATATATATATATATATATATATATATATATATATATATATCTGCAATCATGGGACTCCGCACATATCTGCTGACCTCACAAGACCAAACATAGTAAAAGTTTTGAAACATGAGGAGAATAAATCTAAGATGACTTCTCTGCTTAATCTAACAGAAGCATATCTGCATCACGCAGGAATGGAAATAAAACCAGATGTAGATAAAAATCAGGCAGCAACTGAATGTGCCAAAAAAACAAAAGAAAGAATATAAGGTGAAGGATCAGATATGAAGACAAGAAATGTGGAAAAAGTGTAAATATAGTTTCAAGTATAGAAAACTTCTGTAAGATCCTCATGTTGATCAGGAACGAATGCAGGAATGGTTAAGGAGAGGCAAATGTAACCCAAGAGATTAAAGGTTAATATTGGCAGCCCAAGATAGTGGGCTATGTACATGCTGGTTTACAAAGTCCATTGAACATGTGGGAGAAACAGACAAATGAAGGTTTTGTAAAATTGAATTGGAAAAGGTCGCACACCTCGTTGCTGGGTCTGACATACTAATGGCAGAAGGACTGTTTACTGAAAAGCATCATAATGTAACAAGACTTGCACTAGAGATTGTGTAAACATTATGGTGTTGAAGTGGCTGAAAAACACTGGAAACATGAGCCACAAAGCATCATAGAAAATTATGAAGTTTATATCACATAGGATCACCCATTACCAACAGTTCAAAAGATAGATGCTAGAAAACCCGATATAGTGGTCCAAGAAAAGAAGAGAAAAGTAACATTGATCATTGAAATCACTACACCCAGTGACTACAGTGTCTTGCATACAGAGAGAGACAAAGATATAAAATAGCAGGATCTGCAGGAAGAAATGAGAGCATTGTGGCAAAAAGATACCCAGACAGTTCCATTAGTAGTAGGAGTAATGGGTCTTATCTACAATATAGGTATGTTACCAATACGTGTAACCCCATATGAATTGCAGGAGGAGTCATTACTGGGCACATTGCGGCTGCTGCGTAGAGCACATTTGGCTGACATCAAAGATTGAAACAGTACTAATTTCATGAACTTTAATCGTACTTTAACGTAGGAATGGGGTTCATTACCATCATGGTATTAGAAACCCAAAAGATTTGAAGAAATTAAGACTACATACATATTGGCTTATAAAGTCTATTGAAAAAGTGGGAGAAATTAAACACAAGTTGTATAATACAGAACTAGAAATAGTTGCATATGTCATTACTGGTTTTAGTATGATGTTCTTCGTGTTTCACTGTTGCAGTCATCACATTTGGGTTATCTGTTTGAAGTAGCCCTCAGTCGGCCTGATTAAAAAAAGTCTTGGGTCCTGCATCAGTTGCTGTCTCATCTTCCATGACATCAGGTAGTCAGGGGTGTAAAGCATGCAGCTGATGCCATTACATCAGTCTTTCTTGCTGTGCGGTGCCCGAAGCAGAAGCAGTTCTCAAGTGCCAATCGTCCGACTCCTGAAATTTTTGTTTTCAAGTTTCAGAACCAAAGTTTTCAACTAAGCTAAGTACCCCATTGGGGAAACTTTTTCTTGCTCTAAACCGATGTCAGTAAAAGTTAATAATTGTATTTCTTGTGGAAAGCAAATACCTCATAAAAATTTTTATTCGTACTGCATTCCTTGTTAGACCCTGACCATGACATACCTCGCTGTCGGTTTTGTGCCTTATTTAAACAACAAACTATTCATCGTCTGTTTATTTACGCTTCTAAATATTTTGGTACTCTGTTCAATTATCCAGATATGGCTTTGGTAAGCCATCCGACTACCGACATTCAAAAAAACCACAAAGATAAAGACAGAGATAGACCGCATAGGTCCAAATATGCCAATGACGCTTCTAAGCTAGTCACCAGTTCGCCGATACTCAGTGAGGCGCTTTCACAGCCCCTGATACCCGCTACTTCAGATTTGCTGGCCTCAACTGAGACCCATTCGAAGTCCGGTATGCCGCGAGATGCTTCAGCTGTGGAACTTGCGGATGTCTCTACCTTGGATGGGTCCATAGCCGCTGTGCAGACACCGGCTTCTGAGGGTGTATTCAGGCCTACTGACTTGCATATTAAACCGACACCATCTTCATCTTCAAGACTTAAAACTCGATCCATGCCTAGAAAACCAACACCCAGACTGCATGGTCAGGCATTTATGCCTAAAAAACAAATGATAAGAATGGCTGAAGACCTTATTACTTTAATCAGGAGAAGCCACCCTTCCTCCCTCTAAGAGATCTAAGACTGAGTTTGCTTATGATTCTTCTGATCAGGACTGTGAAATTTCTGTTTCCTCTGATGACCACGACTTATCCTTATCTACCTATGAGGATTCTGATGCAGAGGACTCTATTCCCTCTGCTTCCCCTACAGAGGATTTCTCTTTTGGTGAAACCTTGCATACTCTTACGGAGCATTTCCGCTGGGAAAGCCAGGATTACTCTGTCTCTAAAAAGAGGCTTAGGGATTTCTTACTCCTGCCCCAGCAGAGGCCTTTAGCTATCCCCCCTGTACTGGACATTGTTGATGATGCCTTTTTGGAATCTAGCTTGGCCCTTGACTCTTTACCTCCTGCTCCCAGAAAACCAGATAGATATTACAGGGTTCCTGACTCTCAGAAGTTCCTCTAAAAATCCTACAGCGGATCCTGAGACCATTTCACAGGGACCCAAGGGCATTAAGGCTACCACTGCCAAAAATCCCAGCCCCTCTGATAGAGATTCCAGGGCGCTGGATAGATGGGGTAAGAAGGTATACACTTCTGCAACCTTGGCCATTAGGGCCTTAAACTGCCAGTTTCATATGTTTAAGTATCAGCAGCATATTATTGGATTGCTTAAACAGAAAATGATGTTGATTCCTGACTGTGCTGAAAATAAAGATTTACAGGATTTAATGAATTCTGCTGAACAAGTTGGAAAACATACTTTGCAATGTGGTTATGATTCACTAGAGGCATCTTGCAGAGCTGCTGTCACTGGGTCTGTACTTAGAAGGCATGCTTGGCTTAAGGAGCAATCTTTGCCAGATCATGTTAAAGTTAAATTGCTGGATGCTCCCTAAAACCAAGACCACCTGTTTGGCAACAAAGCAGAAGTAGTACTTAAAAAGATGGAGAAAAAAGCCAAATCTATGCAAACTGTTAAAGATTTCCTGCAAGTACTGCCTCCCAGATTTAGTAGGCATTGGCCCCCTAAAAATTGTTCCTTTCCTGCCTCTTCCAGGCCTTCTCAGTCCAGACCCAGAATCAGCAGAACTCCCAGGTTTTAGTCCCAAGGTACTCACAGGACTAAGCAGTGGGGTTCTCCCACTTCCAAAGCAGGAAGTGGTAAGACTATGGTAAACTGTCTCAATGACTTAACTTTAAATCTTCCAAGCCCTGCACAACTGACTGTTCCTTTAGGGGGAAAGATTGCCTGGCAGGCAAAAAGTTGGGAACTCATTACCCAGGACAAATGGGTTTTAAAAATAGTTTCTCAAGGATACAGATTCCAATTTCACTCCTTACCAACCCCAAACGGTTGGCCAGATCTACCCCCAAATCAGTGGGCAGAGGCTCAAAAGAAAATTCTCTCTCTCTTAAGCATCAAGGATATTCAACCTGTTCCAGAAGAGTAAAGGGGACAAGGATTCTACTCAAGACTTTTCCTGGTGCCCAGAAAAGACAACTCCTGGTGTCCTATCCTGGACCTCTCTATCCTAAACACATTTTTGGTGATCCCAAAATTCAAGATGTCAACTCTTCACCAGCTGCTCCCTATGCTAGGCAAGGATGCCTGGTTGGCAATACTGGATTTAAAAAAAGCCTACCTGCACATCCCAATAACTAGGGAATCTTGCAGAAGATACCTACTCTTCAAAGCAGGTTACATGCACTATCAGATGTTCATCGTGTTTCACTGTTGCAGTCATTACTCTTGGGTTATCCTGCTGGCAGGCTACCCATAGTTGGCTGGAATTCCAAAGTCTAGGTCCGGCGTCGGCTGCTGTCGCCTCTTTCCTGATGTCAGTGCGCCAGGGGTATAAAAGATGCAGCCAACGCCATTTTCTTCAGTCTTTCTTGCCGCGCGGTGCCCGAAGCAATAACAGTTCATAAGTGCCGGTCGGCCGACTCCTGAGATTTTCAAATCAGAATTTCAGATCCGAAGTCTTCATTAAAGCTAAGTACCCCATTGGAGAAACTTTTTTCTTGCTCCAGACTGATGTCAAAAAAAGTTAACAATTGTCTTTCTTGTGGGAAGCAAATATCTCATAAGGATTTTCACACTTACTGTATTCCTTGCCTAGGCCCTGATCACAGCGTTGCTAGTTGTCGGTTTTCTGCTAGATTTAACCAAGCGTCGGTTTGACTTTGCATTTCATTACTTTGGCCGAAGATTTAACTATATAATGCTGTTGGATCAGCCGACAACCACAGTTTACAAAAAACGCAAGGACAAGGAGAACGATAGGCATCCAAGGTCCAAAACCAACGACGAAGCCTCTTGTAGGCCAGTCGCCGGTTCGCCGGTTCTCAGTGAGGCGCTTTCGCAGCCCCTGGCGCCCGCTACCTCAGAGCCACAGGCCGCTTCCGACTCCCACATGGAGCCAACTGGGCCTCTGGATACTCAAGGTATTGGGCACTCAGAAATCATTCCCTCGGATGGGTCCGGAGCCGCTGAGCAGGCATCGGCTTCTGAGGGTGTCTTCAGACCTACACAACTTTATATAAAGCCATCCTCAGCTTCAAAGACAAAGACTAAAGCAGCATTAAAGACAAAGAAACAAGTACAGCATTCTCCAACTCAGACTACCATGCCTAAAAAACAGATGCTGAAAATAGCCAAAGACCTAATTACTTTGATCAGTGGTACCCATCCCCCTACTGATAAGAGGCCTAGGCAAGAGACAGAGTATGATTCTTCTGATCAGGTTTCTATTTCCTCTGATTCCTCCTCTGAACAAGATTACTCCATGCTTCCCTATGAGGATTCTGATGCTGAAGAATCCATTCCTTCAGCCTCTCCTCCTGAGGATTATTCTTTTGGGGAAACCCTGCATACCATGAGGGAACATTTCCACAGGGAGAGCCAAGATTATTCTGAATCTAAGAAAAGGCTCAGAGACTTTCTACTACCTCCTCAGCACAGACCCCTTGCTATTCCACCTGTTCTAGACATTGTTGACGATGCATTCTCAGAGTCCGGCCTATCCCCAGACTCTCTTCCCCCTGCACCTGCTAAGCCAGACAGATACTACAGGGTCCTGGATTTTCATAAATTCCTGTATAAAAACCCTGCTGCTGACCCAGAAACTATATCTCAAGGTCTCAAGGGGGGGGGGGGGGTTAAAGCTTCCACTGCAAAAAACCCTATCCCCTTTGATAGGGACTCCAGGGCTCTAGACAGATGGGGGAAAAAAGTATACACTTCTGCTACCCTGGCTGTAAGGGCCTTAAATTGTCAGTTTCATATGCTTAAATATCAGCAATATTTAATGTAACTGCTTAAACAGAAAATGTTGACAAATACTGAATGTTCAGAGAACAATGAATTGCAGGAGTTATATTGCATGCAGCTGAACAAGTGGGAAAGCATACTTTCCAATGTGGTTATGATTGACTGGAGGGCTCTTGCAGGGCCACTGTTACAGGTTCTGTTAATAAAAGGCATGCTTGGTTAAAGGAACAAAATCTGCCTGATCATGTTAAAGCAAAATTATTAGATGCACCATTACAGCATGATACTTTGTTTGGTACTAAAGCAGAAGAGGTGTTGAAAAAAATGAGGATAAAGCAAAATCCATGCAGACAGTCAAGGATTTCTTACAGGTACAGCCACCCAGATTTAGCAGAATCTGGCCTTCTAAAAATTGGTCCTTTCCAGTGTCAGACAGACCACAAAGAGGCAGACAGGCATCCCAGAGGCAGAGGTCAGCCCCAAAGCTCATACAGGCCTAAACTATGGGGTGCTCCTGCCTCCAAAAGCAGAGAAGACAAATCACAACCTTACAGGAAACAGTCCCAATGACTTTCCTCTACTAGATCCAAGCACTACTCTTTTGGCAGCCCCCTTAGGGGGAAAACTAGCTCTTTTTTCATCAAATTGGCAAAGGATTACCCAAGACAAATGGGTCCTGAACATAGTGTCCCAAGGCTACAGGTTCCATTTTCACACTCTACCAAGGTCAAAAGGTATGCCAGACCTGCCACACAATCAATGGGCAGAGGCACTAAAACAAATTACAGCCCTCATGGACATGAGGGCCATTCAGCAAGTACCACAACAAGAGCAGGGGCAAGGATTTTACTCCATACTTTTCCTAGTACCCAGAAAGGACAAAACCTGGAGACAAGTACTGGACCTGTCTATACTAAATACATTTCTGGAAGTTCCAAAATTCAAGATGTTGACTCTACAGCAGCTACTGCCCATGCTGGGCAAGAAGGCTTGGCTCGTAACTTTGGACCTAAAAGAGGCATACCTGCCTGTCCCAATCAGACAGTCTTGCAGAAGATTCCTCAAATTCATAGCTGGCTCAATGCATTACCAATTCTCTGCACTGCCCTTTGGCTTATCTACTGCGTCCAGGGTCTTCACAAAATGCCTGGCAACAGTAATTGCATTTTGCAGACAAAAAGGAATTCAAATATATCCCTACTTGGATGACTGCCTAATTCAAGCAGAGAACAAAGACACTCTTCTAAAGCATCTGGCGTTTGTAAAAAGATTACTAATTGGCCCAGGGTACACAGTAAATGAAAATAAATCAAAACTAGTGCCCTCTCAAGAGATAATATTCCTGGGTGCAAGCCTAAATACAACTGCCCAGATGGCTTATCTCACGCCAAACAAACAAAAGCAACTGACTACTTACTTCAAGAATTTGGCAACAAAAACCCACTTATCTGCAAGGAAAATCCTGCAGGCCTTGGGTTTCATGGCATCCTGCATTCTGCTAATTCCATATGCCAGACTGCATATGAGGAAACTACAATGGTATCTAAAAGTGTGTGGACTCAGCATTGCCACAGCCTGGAGACAGTGATTGCACTCATCCCCTGCCTGCAACAGGAGTTTCAATGGTGGGAAGAAGCCTGTCACCACAACAAGGCTCTTGCCATTCAGTTTACCCACAGCCAGACAGACACTGACAACGGATGCATCAGATTATGCCTGGGGAGCCCATATGGCAGGAAAATGTATTCAGGGCACATGGCCTGCAAACCAGATGCATCTTCACATCAATCAAAAAGAGATGCTAGCTGTACAAAATGCCCTTAACAGCGTTCAAGGACCTACTTCATCCAGGACAATTACTGATAAAGACAGACAACACTACGGTTATGTGGTACATAAACAAGCAGGGAGGTACACATTCCTACCCCCTCTGCAGACAAGCAATGACCTTATGGGACACAGCATTGGCATTCCAAGTTCACCTGCAAGCACAATTCCTGCCAGGAAAAACAAATACTCTGGCAGACGAACTAAGCAGAAACCTCATGGATCCCCATGAATGGAAACTGGATCCACAAGTCTTCAACATGATAATAAGAAAATGGGGATGCCCAGACATAGATCTATTTGCCTCCCCTCACAACTACCAATTGCAGAGATTTTGCACAAGGATTTATCACAAGCAAGCATGGAAAGTGGACACCCTATCCTTCAGCTGGAAAAATCTAACAGTTTATGCTTTTCCCCCACTGCCTCTCCTTCCCAGGGTACAACTAAAGGTCAGACAAGAGAAGCCAAACATGATACTGATTGCACCAGACTGGCCACGCCAGCACTGATACCCAATCCTAAAGAGCTTGTCTCAAGGTCCAGCATGGATACTGCCTCAAACTTCTCACTTGCTGACCCAACAAAACAGATCCTGCACAGCCAGCTCAGGACCTTAAATCTGGCTGCATAGCGGATAATGTAGCCATTCAGAACACTCCTCTTTCAAAAGCTGTTATGGATGTTATCTTGGAGGCCAGAAGGCCCAGTAACAGAAAATCTTATGCAGAAAAATGTTGGAGATTCTGTGCTTGGAGCCAGGAACAAGGCATTGACACGTGTGTACCAAATATCCCTCAGATTTTACAATACCCAACTGAGATGCTAAACAAAGGCCTTTCTTTCTCATCTATTAAGATTCATGCCTCTGCCATTTCAGCCCACTACAATACGGAACCACCTATCTTTTCTCATCCTTTGATAAGGCAGTACCTCAGAGGGGCCAAAAACATTAGGCCTCCAAGGAGAGCACCAATTCCGACCTGGGACCTCAGTTATGTTTTGGAAAAACTCACACTGCCTCCTTTCGAGCCAGCATCAACAGCAGATATAAAATTCTTATCCTGGAAAACAGCTCTGCTCCTAGCAATAACCTCTGCAAGGCGAGTCTCGGAGTTACAAGCACTCATGGCAGTGGAACCTTTCATCATTTTTCATCCAGACAGGGTTTTTCTGAGAACAAACCCTACATTTATGCCATTTATGCCTAAGGTGGTGTCCAGTGTGGCCCTCAACCAAACCATTCACTTACCCACCTTTTATCCTAATCTACAGAACAAGGGTGAGAAAATTCTGCATTCTTTGGACATACACAGGTAGTTAGGATTCTACTTGGACAGAACTAAAGCTATCAGAAAGACTGAGCAACTTTTAGTGTCCTATGCTACAGGATCACAAGGAAAGGCTATCTCAAAACAAACTATTTCTAAATGGATAGGCCATTGTATCCATTTCTGCTATCTTCAACATGGCAAATTAGTGCCTAAGGGCATTAGACCTCATTCCACCAGAGCAGCAACCACTTCAGCAGCCTTCCTCAGAGGAGTACCAACCAAAGCTATCTTAGAGGCTGCAACTTGGAGTTCAGTGAACACCTTCACAAAGCACTACCACTTACCTCTTTACTCTAAGTCCAGAGCAGGCTTTGCCACTGCATTTCTGCAGGGCCTCTCCTAATCCCATTTAGCCCAGCCACCTTTCCTCAGCTTTGGGATTCAACCCAAGAGTAATGACTGCAACAGTGAAACCTGATGAACATAGTACAGTTGTGTACCTACCATAAATGTAGATGTTCGAGTGTATTCACTGTTGCAGTCCAGGTTACCCACCCACCATCCCCCTTTTTCTTTGCTGGGACTTTTCTGCACTTTTCTATTCTATACAACCTATTTGGTGTATTTGCTTATAGAGGAAGGACATGTTATTTTTGTGCATGCATTTTAATTGGCATATTTTTTCAGCCTTTCAATTTGGGGGCACCTGACATCTGGGGCAAGAAAAACTGAAGAAAATGGTGTCAGCTGCATCTTTTATACCCCTGGCGCACTGACGTCAGGGAAGAGGCGACAGCAGCCGACGCTGGACCTAGACTTTGGAATTCCGGCCCACTACAGGTAGCCTGCCAGCAGGATAACCCAAGAGTAATGACTGCAACAGTGAATACACTCAAACATCTACATTTATGGTAGGTACACAACTGTACTATCTCTGCACTGCCCTTTGGCTTATCTACTTTGCCCAGGGTATTCACAAAGTGCCTAGCTCCAGTCATTGCATTTTGCAAGCATAGAAATATCCAAATATATCCATACCTGGATGATTGTCTAATTCAGGCAGAAAGCCAGGACATACTACTGAATCATCTAGCATTTGTAAAGAAATTACTAACTTCTCTGGAGTACACCATAAACAAAAATAAATCACATCTTGTACCCTGCCAACAAATTGTATTCCTGTGAGCAAGCTTGAACACAACTTCCCAGATGGCCTTTCTCACCCCAGAAAAACAAGTTCATTTGACAGCCTACTTCAAACTACTGGCCACAAAGACTCAGCTATCTGCAAGGAAAATACTGCAAGCCCTGGGATTCATGGCCTCCTGCATTCTCCTAATTCTATATGCAAGACTGCATATGAGGAAACTACAATGGTATCTAAAAAGCCTATGGGGTCAACATTCTCAGGATCTAGAAGCAATGATTCCTATCATATCTTGTCTACAGATAGAGTTCCTTTGGTGGGCAGAGGCCTGTCACCAGAACAAGGGACTGCCATTCACTTTACCCCCTGCCGCCCAAACCCTAACAATAGATGCATCAGACTATGCATAGGGGGCTATTAAGACTAGTTGCAACATTGTATCATTTTTATCTAATATAAAAGTCTGATGTAAGTCAGTGGTGTTGCAATGTCAGAGTAAAATGTTCATGATTTTAATTCTTGGCTGTGTTGCCTTCTGGATGGAGACTACATTTCCTCCCTGTGTCCTGTGGGTTTTATTCATGGACCGTATTGTAATACATTATTACTGCATACTGCAGGTGAGCTAATGGAAAAGTTTAAGTTAAGCCAGAGGAAGGAACTGTTTTTAAACCAGCTGATAAAGGGGTAAAGTGGTGATTTTATACTGCACACAATATTTAAATATGATTATACTCATCTTAATAATGAACAAATGTATAAAAGAGTGGGAATTAATGAGTATAATAAGGCTGAGGATGAATATAAGGAATTGCTTAATAAGGGATATAGGTTATATTATTTTTCATATGAAGATGTGCAACATAAATTTAAAGGGAAGAATAACTCTATGGCACAATTTTTTGTGTCCCCAAAATTCATAAGAATTTATTTAATCCACCAGGATGCCCCATAGTTTCAGATTATGGGTATTTCACACATAATCTGGCTTGTTTTTTACATCAATATCTCTTACCAATAGTGGAAAAGTTGCCATCTTACATTAAAGATCTCTCTGATTTTTTGGAAAAAGTGAAAGATTTAACAT
>NC_056744.1:1662003106-1662024343 GCF_019279795.1 Protopterus annectens | reverse complement strand
GATTTAAGGGGAAACCAGTGGAACAGGAAGCAGTTGGTCAGGTGCCATATCAAGATATTTTGGAGCCTTCCACAGGAAACCAGTGTAAATATTTACTTGAAGCTAGACAGCAAGGAAAGGAACAGGAAACTCTGATGCAGTCAGTGTTGAGGAGTGATAGGCCAGTGAGTTCCCATATGATAGAGCAACGGATGGCACAAGATGAAATTGAAGAGGGTGCCACAGGAAGATCCTATGGACATTTCTATAGAATGCCCATAGGAAATGGAAAACAAGGGATGTGCCCTCAGTTTGGAAGAAAATGAGCTAAAAGAAGAGTTGCTTGATTTGATGGACATGGATAGATATATTAAGATCAAAGTGAAAGACTGCAGAAGGTCAGTAAAACCAAAAAAGTCAGACGTCTGATAAAACAAATGAATGCAGTAATTAGGACTGTCCATAGAGATCCATGCGATATAACAGAAGTAAACAGGATATAGTACTGAGCTGCTAAATTAATAACTGATAAAGTTCTACCGCAAGAGCACAGGGTAGTGAGGGAAAGGAAGGGGAGACATCGAATACTGTCATGGAAGTATCGAATAGAAAACTATAACTATATAGTCCTTGGACTTAGTATGATGGAACCTATTTTTACGCTCACAGTTGCTGTCCAGTGTTATTTTTCTGAGGGGACGTAAGACTAAATCAACTACAGCTAGAGAGACCCACAGAACTCATGCAACTTTCTACAACAACTGTCTTGTGTGCCCTCCTTCAGTTACTGAATTAGAATTTCCCTTCTTTGCACTAAATGACTGGCCTGCACTGGACAATTTGCAGAAGCAGAGAAAAATTCTCTGAATCCCAGGTCACCATTTATTCTTGACATTGAAAATGGAGATGCAGTCTGAAAAAAGTTCTATGTTGTCCACAGTTCCTTTATGTTTGGACAACTGTGACCTATAGACCTCCTTTCAAGTTCCAGCTTTGAAAGGAAAGATATTTGGAAGGGGAATTCGAATGAGAGGCCCTAGGATCAAAGTAAGCAAACTACTGGAGAAAAAGGTTTAGGATTCCTGCGTGAGCTTACTACCTAGGATATTTTTGTATCTAGGACTGGTCTAATTAATGTTCTAACGAATGAGATGTTTGACATCCTCTGTTTTTTCAACTGTTGGTACTTTGTGAGATCAGCGGACATTGTATTTTTCCAGTGGGTGTTTGATTTGGATTAGACAGCGAGGGATGGTGTATGCTTTTATGTAACTTGCTTGCCTCAATGATTACTGAATAACTGACTGTACCTTATCCCTACTAGGTGGTTAGTGCACGCACCCCATCAGGATAGCCAGTAGCCAAACCCTCCAAATATTGTCCCCCACTTACTGCTTATCCACTCACTACTACAACTGCCTCCCCCCCCCCATCCACTCCACCCTTCTATATCCCTGTGAATACACCCTCACATATTTAATTCAAATCCTCTCCTCTCAAACTTATTAACCATCTCTCTTCCTACACATCCTTCTCACTCAACTCATACTTTGTCTCCCACCATGCAAACAAAATCTGCCTATGCTCTAATACCCTTATTTCTAAGCCTAATCCTCTTCTGCTTACTCTGCCTTACTAGTCTCCCACAGTTTCAGCACTCGTCTCCCTTTCATACAACTGCGATTTACATTAAAAAAGACTTTCCCTTTACAACCCAAACCTCCCCCCACCTCTAAAAACATAATGAATCTTTTATATTTCAAAGGAAGCTCTTCCTTACCCCTAGTAAACCACTTTCCATACCCACCAAACTCACCTCATTAGGTTCCAATATCTACACCTATGACCCATTAGAAAATAGATACCTATCCATACTCTACTCAAAATTTATCACCCTCCTCCTCCATTCTGGAGACATACACCCTAACCCAAGGCCTTCATACAACTCCACCTCTAAACCACATTCACATAGCTCTACCCTGCACCACAAATCTCTTCTCCTTGCCACACTTAATGCCAGGAGCCTTTGTAATAAAATAGCTTTCTTTCACGCCTGGATCTCTCATAACAAGCCTGATATTGTCTCTATCACAGAAACCTGGCTAAAACCACACATAAAAGATACCGAAATTATGCCCCCTGACTATAAACTTATCAGAAGTGACAGACCTCTAAAGAAAGGTGGAAGAGTAGACTTACTCTTCTCCTCCTCCTTAACAGTAACACCCTATACTAAGCCCATACCCTCATTTGACACCACCAAGCTAACCCTCGCCTTTCTCAAAGTAAATAACAATAAAACTTTATGCATTGCCTCCCTGTACATTCCTCCTGGTAGCAATATCCCTGTACTGGAAGATATTCTTGCCTGGTTCACTTCCAACATAAATAGTGAGACTATAATCCTAGGCAATGTCAACATAAACTGGTCTTCCATTGACTCATCTACCCCTTCTCAAAGCATCAACCTATATCAATTCACACAGCTAATCAAAACCCCTACTAGACCAAATAAAGATTACACCACAGGTAGCATCCTTGACTGGATACTAGTCTCCCACCCAAACTGAGTTTCTGATAGTGGTACTCTCGCAGACTCCCTTAGTGAGCATTTCCCTGCCTACATATGCCATTCCCCCTCCACCATCCTCTTTCAACACAGACACATTACCACCCACAACATGCAAAAGTTCAACCCACTAATTTTCTCTAATACCTTAAAACAGATAGACTGGAACCCTTTAAAGTCCTTCCCTTTAGATGCCGCAGTCCCACATTTCAGTAGAATTTTCACTGATAAACTTAACCACTTCACCCCAGTAGAACCAAAAGACTTGGATCCAAAACAGCCCCCTGGCTAACTAAAGACACAAAACTACTTATGCATCACTGAGATAAAATCTAGAAATACTACCAGAAATGCTAAAGTCCCAACTCTCTTGATGAATACAAGCAACTGCGAAATCAAGTAAAAAAAACAAATAGCCACTGACCACAAATCCTACTACCTTAAGCTTCAAAATAATCATAAAACCAACCCCAGAAAATTTTGGAATAGTATTTCACCAATATTATCCCCAGGCAAAAAAGAGAACCCTTGCCCTGACCCAGACACAACAGACCTCCACCTAGCTATCCAATTTAACTCCTTTTTCATTGACTCCATTGGCAAACTCACCTCTTCTTTCCCTAGCAACATCCCCCCAACTTAACTGATAACAAAAACTTAACATCCATGAACCCTAAGTCCTCCCCTTTTACTCTCAAATCCATTCCTACCCACTATAAAAAAGCTCCTACAGAAGTTAAAACCTTGCTGTAATACCCCAGATGACATTCCATCCAACTTTCTCCAACTAGCTGCTGATGGCATAGCCCTTCCAATCAGCATCCATACCTCAGGAAAACAGCCTTCATCATCCCCCTCCATAAAGGCGATACAAACTGTTCAATCTCCAACTTTTGCCCTATTGCTATCCTATCCCCTATCTCTAAGATACTTGAAAAATGTATTCACCTCCAACTATTACCCTACCTATTGGACAACCAACTCCTAACTCCTACCCAACATGGGTTTATACAAGGACAAAGCACCACCACTGCCCTTCTTTCCTTCCTCGAAATCATTAACTCTGCTCGTGACTCTGGGAACATAGTTTCTATGCTCCTCCTCGACTTATCTAAAGCTTTTGTCACTGTCTCTCATGTGCTTCTACTTTCTAAACTATCCCATCTTAATCTCTCCTCCTCTTCTATTAAATGGTTCTCCAGCTATCTCTTAGCCAGGGAACAAGCTGAAAAATGCAACTACTGCACTTCCTCTTTCCTTCACACCCTGACAGGTGTACCCCAAGGTTCTATTTTGAGTCCTTTATTATTTAACATTTTCATCAATGATTTCCATCAAAAGATCCCCAACGCTAAACTGGTGCAATACGCAGACAACTCCACTATCATCTGCTCAGCCAAAACTCTTCCTTTACTAATAAACCTTAGGCAAGAAGCCTTCTCCTCCACTGAGTCCTGGATTCTTGACAATCACCTAGCCCTAAATACCTCCAAATCTAAAATAATGATCTTTACCCCTTCTAGACATACTGCTGCTGACAAAGCTTCCTTCTCTATACTTAGCCTATACAAATCAACTATTGAAATAGTTATCCATATAAAACTTCTGGGCATTCTTATCGATGACCAGCTAAAATTTGATATCCACCTACAAACCGATATTAAAAAGACTCATCAAAAACTTGGTATGCTTTATCGACACAGACGCTACCTTTCTCTGTCTTCTAGACAACTCCTATCTACCTCCTACCCTCCCTTTTGTATGGAGCTCCGCTACTCTCTAACCATCCCTAAAATCTAAACTTTCCTCATGTTATAACAAAGTTTCAAAGTTTGCCACAGGATCCAAATCCTCTACTCACCATTGCAACTCCCTACATGCTCTAAATTAGTTGGAACTACCAAGCTACCTAAATTTCATTCAACTAACTACAGCAGACAAGCTAATTTTCAAACCTTCTAACTGTCCACCACTCTCCTCTTCCCTAAAACTTCACCAATCACATAGAACACTTAGATCCACAAATCAGAACCTCTTAGAACTTTACAAACCTTTATATGCACCAGGGCAACTTCTACCGTCATTCTCCCTTGCCTGATTATGGAACTCTCTTCCCCCTTACATTAGAACTTCCCCTAACCTACCATCCTTTAAAACCCTAGTCCACTCTCACCTCTAGTCCCTCTAGGAGTGCTCCTGTACCCATCCTACCTGATTCCTGATACCTATCCCTATTCTATTCTACTCTAATCTCTGCCACTGCTTCAATTCATCCCTCTAAAATTCCTTTGCCTAAGTACATGTAGTGTATTAAATGAACATAAATTTATTGTTTTTGATAATATCCTATAAGTGATTGACTCCGCTCATATATTTCAAGATATGTAAAATCTTGCCTTGCTGTATATTGAATGTTAAACTGTTGTTCTCATATGCTGTACTAATACATTGTATATTTTATATTGTCTTTCTGTCTGGAGCTTTTCTCCTCGGGCCTCCATTGAAAACGGGCTACCTTGGCCCAATGGACTTTCCCGGTTAACAAACTGAAATAAATAAATAAAGCAATTAAGACAAGACGTGTCACTGTTAGAAGACTATAGAAGAGGGAATAGAGCAACAAAAAAGAAAGATAGATGTGATGTAAGCAATGCGCAGTATTAGAACAGACCAGGATCTATCATGCAATATCTCAAATAAACTAAAAAATTCAGCACGGGTGGAAAAACTTAGAAGATACACAGATAAATATAATGGAAAAATACCAACTAAGCAATTTATTGATGACCCAAAAAAGATTTATAGAGAATTGGGAAACAAGGTAAAAGGAATTGAAAGACCACCAAAAAAAGAGGAAGTAGATACATTTTGGAGAGGTAGCTATGAAGATCCTGTGGAACATAACAAAGATGCTAAATGGATATAAGAAGTAAAAGAAAGACTAAGAAGTTTAAAGGTGCAGAATATGAAATGGGATGAAGTAACAGCCAGAGAGATTGAAACAAAGTTAAGGGAAGTCTTTATCTGGAAAACACCAGGTCCAGATGCAGTACCTAACGTTTGGTTAAAAGTATTAACATCTTTGCATGAAGATTTAGCCATGAATAAGAACTTTTTATATGCCCACCCCAAACAGACACCAACTTGACTAACAGCAGCCAAAACAATGCTCTTACTTAAGAGTGAATTTGCAAGCAACCCTAAATATTATAGACCAATAACTTGCCTTCCGACGAAGTATAAACTACACACAAGAGTTGATGCTGGCAGAGTTTATAGTCATTTAGAAGAAAACTCAATTATGGCAGTAGAACAAAAAGGCAATAAAAGAAAGTCATACGGAACAAAGGATCATTTTGTTGTTAGTCATACTGGAGAACTGTTAAAAGGGGAAGAATTTAAGTATGGCATGGATTGACTATAAAAAAGCATTTGATAGTATCCCACATTCATGGATAAAAGAGTGCTTAAAAATGTATAAGATGCACCCTACACTGATCTACTACATTAGAGTGACTATGAAACCGTGGCAGACCACTTTGCAATTAAGCCATGATAAAGGACAGATTATTATCCCAGGGATAAAAATTCAAAGGGACATATTCCAGGGTGACTCTCTGTCACCATTGCTATCCTGCCTTGCCATTAATCCATTAAGCTGTTAACAGCTTAGACCATGGCTACAATTTAGCTCCTAGAAAACAGTGTAAAGATTTCTCATCTTCTCTTTGTCAATGATTTAAAACTTTGTAGCTCATCAGATGAAAAACTGAAAGCACAGCTGCGGGTTGTCAGAACCTTTTCAGATGATGTAAGAATGTCATTTGGTCTTGGTAAGGATGCAAAAGCAACCTTTAAAGCAGGCAAACTGCAGCACCAGGAAAACACCAGTTTGGGGCAAGAATGTGAAATAAAAGAATTTGAGCAAGAGGGAGTGTATAAATGTTTGGGAATTGATAAAGGATCAACAATAAAACATTAACAAATGTGAATAAAACTTAGTAAGGAATACTTTAGAAGACAAATTAATCCTGAAAACAGCGTTGACATTTAGGAACAAAATCCAAGCTATATGCCGATTTGCTCTTCCTGTCCTAACTTACAGCTTTGGAGTGATTGACTGGCCCCAAAATGTGCTAGATAGATTAGATAGGAAAACAAGAAGGATGCTTCATGCTCACCAAATGATTTATACAAATCCGTGCATACCAACATTATATATTCCCCATTCTGAAGGAGGGATGGGCCTCCTTGAAATTAATTATATATATATATATATATATATATATAGAGAGAGAGAGAGAGAGAGTTCTGCAATCATGAGACTCCACACATATCTGCTGACCTCACAAGACCAAACATAGTAAAAGTTTTGAAACATGAGGAGAATAAATTTAAGATGACTTCTCTGCTTAATTTAGCAGAAGGACATGTGCATCAAGCAGGAATGGAAATAAAACCAGATGTAGATAAAAATCAGGCAGCAACTGAATGTGCCAAAAAACAAAAGAAAGAATATAAAGCGAAGAATCAGATATGAAGACAAGAAATGTGGAAAAAGTGTAAATATAGTTTCAAGTATAGAAAACGTCTGTAAGAACCTCACGTTGATCAGGAATGAATGCAGGAATGGTTAAGGAGAGGCAAATGTTACCCAAGAGATTAAAGGTTAATATTGGCAGCCCAAGATTGTGGGCTATGTACATGCTGGTTTACAAAGTCCATTGAACATGTGGGAGAAACAGACAAATGAAGGTTTTGTAAATTTGAATTGGAAAAGGTCGCACACCTCGTTGCTGGGTCTGACATACTAATGGCAGAAGGACTGTTTACTGAAAAGCATAATAATGTGACAAGACTGTTGCACTTGAGATTGTGTAAACATTATGATGTTGAAGTGGCTGAAAAGCACTGGAAACATGAGCTACAAAACATCATAGAAAATGATGAAGTTTACATTACATGGGATCACCCATTACCAACAGTCCAAAAGATAGATGCTAGAAAACCAGACATAGTGATTCAAGAAAAGAAGACAAAAGTAGCATTGATCATTGAAATTGCCACACCTAGTGACTGTAGTGTCTTGCATACAGAGAGAGACAAAGTCATAAAATACCTTGATCTGCAGGTAGAAACCAGAGCCATGTAGAAGAAAGATACCCAGACAGTTCCAATAGTAGTAGGAGCAATGGGTCTTATCGACAATATAGGTATGTTGCCAATACGTGTAACCCCATATGAATTGCAGGAGGAGTCATTACTGGGCACATTGCGGCTGCTGCGAAGAGCACATTTGGCTGACATCAAAGATTGAAACAATACTAATTTCATGAACTTTAATTGTACTTTAACTTAGGAATGGGCTTCATTACCATCATGGTATTAGAAACCCAAAACATTTGAAGAAATTAAGACTACATACATATTGGCTTATAAGGTCTATTGAAAAAGCGGGAGAAATTAAACAGAAGTTGTATAATACAGAACTAGAAATAGTTGCATATGTCATTACTGGTTTTAGTATGATGTTCTTCATGTTTCACTGTTGCAGTCATCACATTTGGGTTATCTGCTTGAAGTAACCCTCAGTCGGCCTGATTAACAAAGTCTTGGGTCCTGTGTCGGTTGCTGTCTCATCTTCCATTACGTCAGGTAGTCAGGGGTATAAAGCATGCAGCCGACACCATTACATCAGTATTTCTTGCCGTGCGGTGCCCGAAGCAGAAGCAGTTCACAAGTGCCGGTCGGCCGACTACTGAAATTTTTGTTTTCGAGTTTCAGAACCGAAGTCTTCAACTAAGCTAAGTACCCCATTGGGGAAACTTTTTCTTGCTCTAAACCGATGTCAGTAAAAGTTAATAATTGTATTTCTTGTGGAAAGCAAGTACCTCATAAAAGTTTTCATTCGTACTGCATTCCTTGCTTAGGCCCTGACCACGACATACCTTGCTGTCAGTTTTGTGCCTTATTTAAATGATGAACTATTCGTCGTTGGTTTATTTACGCTTCTAAATATTTTGGTACTCAGTTCAATTATCCAGATATGGCTTTGGTAAGCCATCCGACTACCGACATTCAAAAAAAACCCGCAAAGATAAAGACAGAGACAGACCGCATAGGTCCAAAGATGCCGATGACGCTTCTAAGCTAGTCGCCAGTTCACCAGTACTCATTGACTCGCTTTCACAGCCTCTGATACCCACTAGTTCAGATTTGCAGGTCTCAACTGAGACCCATTCAGAGTCCAGTATGCCGTGAGATGCTTCAACTGTGGAACCTGCGGATGTCTCTACCTTGGATCCAGAGCCGCTGTGCAGACACTGGCATCTGAGGGTGTATTCAGGCCTACTGACTTGCATATTAAACTGACACCATCTTCTTCTTCAAGGCCTAAAACTCGATCCATGCCTAGAAAACCGACACCCAGACCACATGGTCAGGCCTCTATGCCTTATAAACAAATGATAAGAATGGCTGAAGACCTTATTACTTTAATCAGGGGAAGACACCCTTCCCCATCTAAGAGACCTAGGACTGAGTTTGCTTATGATTCTTCTGATCAGGACTCTGAAATTTCTATTTCATCTGATGATCAGGATTTATCCTTATCTACCTATGAGGATTCTGATGCAGAGGACTCTGTTCCCTCTGCTTCCCCTCCAGAGGATTTCACTTTTGGTGAAACCTTGCATACTCTTAGGGAGCATTTCCGCTGGGAAAGCCAGGATAATTCTGACTCTAAAAAGAAGCTTAGGGATTTCTTACTCCTGCCCCAGCACAGGCCTTTAGCTATCCCCTTTGT
The DNA here is from genome assembly GCF_019279795.1 of Protopterus annectens. Lineage (NCBI taxonomy): Eukaryota > Metazoa > Chordata > Ceratodontiformes > Protopteridae > Protopterus > Protopterus annectens. The sequence goes on along the minus strand of NC_056744.1, from coordinate 1,662,014,990 downwards.
ACTGGACATTGTTGATGATGCCTTTTTGGAATCTAGCTTGGCCCTTGACTCTTTACCTCCTGCTCCCAGAAAACCAGATAGCTATTACAGGGTTCCTGACTATCAGAAGTTCCTCTTTAAAAATCGTACTGCGGATCCTGAGACCATTTCACAGGGACCCAAGAGCATTAAGGCTACCACTGCCAAAAATCCTATCCCCTCTGATAGAGATTCCAGGGCGCTGGATAGATGGGGTAAGAAGGTATACACGTCTGCAACCTTGGCCATTAGGGCCTTAAACTGCCAGTTTCATATGTTAAAGTATCAGCAGCATGTTATGGGATTGCTTAAACAGAAAATTATGTTGATTCCTGACTGTGCTGAAAATAAAGATTTACAGGATTTAATGTATTCTGCTGAACAAGTTGGAAAACATACTTTGCAATGTGGTTTTGATTCACTAGAGGCATCTTGCAGGTCTGCTGTCACTGGGTCTGTACTTAGAAGGCATGCTTGGCTTAAGGAGCAATCTTTGCCAGATTATGTTAAAGCTAAATTGCTGGATGCTCCCTTAAACCAAGACCGTCTGTTTGGCAACAAAGCAGAAGAAGCACTTAACAAGATGGAGGAAAAAGCTAAATGTATGCAAACTGTTAAAGATTTCCTGCAAGTACAGGCTCCCAGATTTAGTAGGCATTGGCCCTCTAAAAATTGGTCCTTTCCTGCCTCTTCCAGACTTTCTCAGTCCAGACCAGAACCAGCAGAACTCCCAGGCTTCAATCTCAAAGTATTCACAGGACTAAGCAGTGGGGGGCTCCAACTTCCAAAGGAGGAAGTGGTAAGACTCCTCCTATGGTAAACTGTCTCAATGACTTAACTTTAAATCTTCTAAGCCCTGCACAACTAACTGTTCCTTTAGGGGGAAAGATTTCCCGGCAGGCAAAAAATTGGGAACTTATTACCCAGGACAAATGGGTTTTAAATATAGTTTCCCAAGGATACAGATTCCACTTTCACTCCTTACCAACCCCAAACAGTTGGCCAGATCTACCCCCAAATCAGTGGGCAGAGGCTCAAAAGCAAATTCTCTCTCTCTTAAGCATCAGGGCTATTCAACCTGTTCCAGAAGAAGAAAGGGGACAAGGGTTTTACTCAAGACTTTTCCTGAAGCTCTGAAAAGACAACTCCTGGCATCCTATCCTGGACATCTCTATCCTAAACACAATTTTGGTGATCCCAAAATTTAAGATGCTAACTCTTCACCAGCTGCTCCCTATGCTAGGCAAGGATGCCTGGTTGGCAACACTGGATTTAAAAAAAGCCTACCTGCACATCCCAATAAGCAGTGGCGGCTGGTGACTTCAAATCAAAGGGGAGTGCAGGAGACAGGTGAATGGGTGGGGTCAGTGGGAAGGGGTGCAACCAACTAGAAAGAGGAGGAGCTATGCTCAAAACCACAAAAACTGTAACTTTAATTAAATATGCTGCCCTGGGTGCCAAACCATCATTATGAGAGTCCAATCAAGACAAAATGAAGAGTAGAAGAAAAAAAATATTTCAATGCATTGGCTGCATGACAGCTTAATTAATATCTATATGGAAACAAAAAGGTTGTGAGGCATGAAAAAATAAATTACTTTTTAAATACATTACTGGAATGCCAGTCAAAATCAAGTATAAGAAAAACAAGCAGCACTCAACTCAAACCACTTCTCCTTGCACTGCAGTTCTTATTATAATTTATAGTCAGCTTTACTAAAGTACCAAGTAACATGCTGAAAGTAACAATCTCTGTGATATGCCCACTTGTAAAAATGTTTCTTATCCAAAAAAGACCTGCTGCCTGACAACAACTATCTACTTGTTTCATGGGGAAAACATAATCAAAGTAAAAAATGAAAAGCAAACAAGAAACAAGCTCAAGATACATTGCTTAAAGGATTACTGTACAGGTTATGGACCAGACATGATAGAATGGCATTCTGTTTGGTTTACAGGTAAAGCCTACAAAGATGACTGTAAGTCTCCAACAAATATAATGAGCTTCTTAAAATACTGTAATCCTGTCCTTTATTACAAATACTGTCATATGCATTTCAATACCCAAGGCTTATAAATTATCTAGTTATGTAAGTATTCTGTGCATGGCAACAACAGAAAGATTTTCAATGTTGGCAGTTCTTTAACAGTATGATTATTAAAGCTTACTTGCATCTTACAATCTCAGACAAGCTTACCTGATGGTCATTAAAGCATTGCTATTTAAACACAGAGCAACAGGTACTTTCTGAGTAATAATAAGCGTAAATCAACAGTATAAAAATATGACAGAAACGAGACCATTCTGCAAAATCAAGGACAGAATAAAAGTAGCACTTGTGTCTACCTTGCATGGGGGGATACTCTGCACATTTACACTGCATAACTGCTCCTTGCCTTGCTTGGACACATCCAGAGGCACTACATGGGGGAGTGGGGTGCAACAAGTATGTCACAATTTGAAATTTCTCTGGCTGACTATGATGGCCCTGACACATTTGTCATACCTCTCAACCTCAGAGCAAGAAATATGGACAGAGCCATACATAGAAGTGGGACAAAGGCCCAAAAATAAGGACAATTTTTAAATATTCCTCTTATAAACTTAGAAAGATAATAGAATAGTAGGTCTTCAATTAGTATGAATTTTCTGAAAGGTACGAAATCGGAAACTCAAATGTCTGTCATTATTTTCTAACTTCAGTCTTTAATGATTTGCCACAAATTTGCCAAAAAAACACAATTTTATGAAAAATGGACCAAAAAGGTGATGCAAAAATATAAAATATTCACACAATACAGCTGGGAACCTGTCAAAGAAGGGACACATTTTTAATATTCATACTGCTAACTTGAGCAGCTGACAAAATAAAAGAATCTACATGCATTTTTGAAATAAAAGTAATCTATAACTCTGATTATTATTTCTTAATTGTAAGCCCTCCACATTTTCTTCCAAAATTGCCATTTTGCGGCGGGATTATTAGGGCAAGAGCAACATTTTGAGCCAAAATCGGGGACAGTTGAGAGGTTGGATATGCCTAATTCTATAAAGCAATTTATTTGCACGTACCTCTCAACCTGTTACTGCAGGAAATCTGGGCAAGGCCAAATATACTGGGGGAACATATAAATAGTACTATAAATTGTTGTATAAACTGAGACAATTGATAGAATAACAGGTCTTGCTTTAGCATGCATTTTTCTGAAGGTTATGAAGTCTGAAACTCAGTGTCTATCATTATTTAATGACTTAATTCCTAAATTATTTGCCAGAAAACCACACATTTTATGAGGAACAAACCAAAAATAAGAAGCGAAAATCTATTCATTCTGTGAAAATCTGGACAGTTGAGAGGTATAGTTCAGCTGGGGCTGTCTTTGAGTTTGCCGCCCTTCCCCCTCACAAAATCATGGTCGAATGGAGCCTCCCCCCTGCAGCCATTCCAATGAACCATTACTTGGCTGTTTCACCCCATTTACCATAAACATTAATGTGCATACTGCTTTACTTCTATGATGATCAGGATTTCATTTGAAAGTTTTATTTTGCATTTTACAGCACAAACACTAAGACTTCTGCTAAATAAAGCAATGCAATCTCACAATGAAAACAGACTTAGCATTAAAACTTCTCTCCCCTTGAAACTCACATTCATTGAAACAGCATTGCAACCCACATTCAAAGAAAATACATTTTGCCAGTGGCAGATAAAGATCAACTTTGGGCTGTTTTCAAATCATAGGCCCCTTGCACATGAAACATACACGTGGTCTTTGATACACCTTCCTAATTGTATTAAATTATATTCCTTGTACAATATAGTACAGTTGTTAAAGGGCGTTTTAAATTTGTTTTGAACATTTTTCCAGTAAACAATTAAACAAAATGTATGCACCAATAATGACAAAATTGCCCAATTCAGAAAATTTTTCCAGTAAACAATGAAACAAAATGCATGCACCAATAACGACAAAACTGCCCAATTCAGAACATTTCTAACATAAAAGTCTACTCAAACTTCTACAGTCCACCAGTATCAGTAAATATGCACAATCTCTGAAGAAGTAAAAGTCATCTAAATAATTCCACATTAAAGAAATCCGTAACTAATGAAGCGGTTGCTGCCAGCAACCAACTTTATATTTCATTGTTTCATCTACAAATAAAGTGCCTGTTGCCCTTGAGGAATAAATTGCCTCAGTTGCATTAAAAAATGATAAGCTGGTAGTATTGCAATAGGGAATGGATGGCAAACTGATAACAGGTTCATAGTTACTATGTATCTTCACCAAAAAGACTGCAGCATCCACCCCCTTTACAATACTATACAGTATCAGCAATGCCTCTACCTACTGTGGGATTAGAACATACAGCCTTCTGCATCAAAAGCAAGTACACTACCTATTGTGCTATTAACAATGCAAGCAGACTCAGCATAAGCAGCACTAAACTTTTGTTCCCCTGCAGCTCTCAGCTTCTTGTAAAATCTCCTTGACACTCAGCTGCATCTCTGAACTTTGCAGCACAAGAAATCTGGAAAAATCCAAAATTTAGGGGTGGAGGGCAAAAGACCAAAAAACAGGGATGATTTTAAACATTGCTTGTATAATGTTGGAAAGTTATTAGAATAAAATGCTGTGTTACCACCATACATTTCACTGCCAAGTATTGAACCCAGGACCTTGTGCAAAACAGTCAGAGCAACATACCACTATACCAAATCATCTGTTTTATGAAAGAAAGGAAGACAAACTTAAATGGCTACCATTTAGTGAATTCAGTTCTCACCATAGCTGTCAACATCTTAGCACAAAACACCTGAACAAAGCCACTAATGGGGGAATACAGCCCCCAAACATATTCAGTGAGTTCACTTATCACCATAGCTCTCAACCTTGGCACAAAAAACCTGGATGAAGCCAATAATGGGGGAATGCAGTCCAAAAAATAGTGACAAATATCCATTGAGGACACCAGAGCAAACCCACACAAACACAGGGAGGACATGCAGACTCCACACAGAAGACACCCCAGCCAAGAATCAAACCAGACAACCTGTAGAGTTCAGGCAACAATGCTACCACTGCACCACTGCACTACTGGCTGTGTTAAGTAACAAAAATAAAGAAACCACAGATTTTTACGAGGAACAGAACAAATATGAGGCAGAAATCTGAAAATGTTTTACAAATGGTTGTGGGTAGGGAATTCAGACTCTTGGTACCCAAGGTACAGGATTCAAGCCTTATTCTCTACTCACCACCATGTAGCAACTGGGGCATTACACACACACACACACACACACACACACACACACACACACACACACACACTACATCCAGCAGATCCGATCCTCCATGGCGCCTATTAAGTCCTCCGTAGCGGCCCCAATCCTCCATGGCAGCTATTAAGTCCTCCATAGAAGCCTGAATGTGTCCCTGCAAGCAGCCCAATCCTCCATGACAGCTACGTCCTATGTAGAAGCCTGCACAGGCTGTTCTGGGTTCTCCCCATGAGACATGAGTAGGCTGGAGCCTCCAGCCTGCAAACAATGCAGTCTGGTGTTCTTCTGGTCTGTGTGGTCATCACCGCACAGACTCCTGGGCTGGCAGGGGGGAGTTCCCTTCCTTCTCTATCTGGACTGCCTAACAAAGCAGTCTGGAGCTTATGAACTAAGCACGCATACATGCGTGGAATTCTGGACTGCCTAATACAGCAGTCAGGAACTAAAGCATGCATGGGTGGAGCTCCATTCCGGGAGTTGTGAAATATTTTTTTATTTTTTAGTTTCTACAGTGGTAGCACAATTTATTTTTAATCCAAAAACTCCAAGGAAAGGGTGCCACAGAACCAAGAACCAGTAAACCACAACAGGCACCCAAAGAGGCAGGAGGTAATAATAAAACACAAGCCTGTAGGTGTAAGCAGCAGCAGGTTTAATCACATAAACGACACACAATACAAAGCGTTTTCGTCCACCAGACTGGTTATATACCCCTCCCAATTGAATTAATAGTTAAAACAATTGTTTAATTGACACCAATTAAATTCTATAACTAAAATGTTCGTGACAACCTACCAACTTGCCACAGGTAATGCACGAGTGGACGGATACTTCATCTTTGGCTTCATGGCTTGTTAGTTACAAGTCTTTTTCCAGTCACCAAGGTACTGATAATAACTTTATATTTAATGACCGGGATGCTGAGAAAGACAGTGAAGTGTCTTATAGAGCCAATATTAAAAAACTCACTGATTTAATTTACAAACATAAAACTCTGGGTATTGACAATTGTTACTTGCATGACTGTATTAAAAGGGGTATAGTACCCAAAGGATTGCATTTTTATAAGTTTCCGAACAATGTAGTGGAAGGCTCCCCCTTTCACGAAGAATTGTTGAGTATTTTTGACCGAAGTGGTTTTGAAGTCATGAAATCCCATATTAAAGAAAATGAAAGGATTATGGGGCAATGGGGCAAGTATATCAGGAGATAGAATACATTAATGAAGTAGTGACCAATGATCTTATCATTAATGAAGTAGTGACTAATGATCTTATGTTTTCTGTTGAAAATGAGAAGAGAAAATATTTTATTATTAAGCAACAGGTGGAAGAAAAATGTCATGTTATTTTTAAAAGGAAGTGTGGCAAAATAGATAGGGATTTGATTGATTACAGACAGAAAAAAGCATACCCGTACCCCAAGAATGACAAATTTGGTCGAAAAAATAATAACAATTTTTTTGATAAATCTGGGCCACAACACAGTACTTATTCCTTTTCTTTTCCACCAGGGGGACACAATGCCTGGGACTCTATGGACCATAGAGTGATCTACAGTGATTCAGGGATGGGGGAACATCAGGATTCAAACAATACTGAATTCCCTGAACTTAGGAGATCAGATAGGTTAAGGCACAAATCCCCTGTGTGGTATATTTGCAGGGGTCCCCCAAATGGCACAAGATAAATAAGAGTGGTAGCCAGGAAGGGGGACTAGCCAACATATTGGACCAATGGAGTACAGGGAATATTACTGTGGATGGACTATGTCATACCCTACATGACATTAAAATTTACAATTAAAGCAGTGAGGAGATTGACAGGAAACATTTTCTTTTATTTTCAAAAGGTTTTAAATTCATCCCCTCTGCAGGGGGTAATTTAGTGGACAGCTTAATAGACTTGAGGATTTTTCTATGGAAAAAGAATTTAGACATTGTGTTTCAGGGGCAACAGGATGGTGGTACTAATAGTGGTATTAGAAGACCTAGTACCTATAATCCCCCTATAGACCCCCAGCTAAAAAATTTTGAAAGGGAGGTCGAAGAAGAAATCAGGAATGTTTACAGGGGGTGGATGGCATGGTAAATTTAACATGACTAGAGAAGAAAAGTTACTTCTCAAATCCATTCAAGAAAATAGATACCTGAGGGTGATGCAACCCAATAAAGGTGGAGGGGTGGTCTTCATGGACACTGTTTTGTATTTCAGTAAGATGATGGATATGCTTAATGATACCAATAGGTATGTTAGGGTATCCAAGAATGAGATTAACTTAGCATACCGTAAGATTGATTTGGTTTTACAGGACATGCTGAATGACAATTATCAGGACACTTTTAAGTATCTCAGTGTGGACAGACCCCATATCCCTGCTATTTTCGGGATACCCAAGGTACATAAAAGTGTGGAGGATCCACCCCTGAGACCCATCGTGGCAGCCAATGGCTCTAAAACCCATCCTTTGGCCAAATTTTTGGATATAAAATTAAAAGATATCTGGGTTAGGGCCAATGGTATACTTAAGGACTCCTGAGAATTTTTGAGAAGCATTAATAGCAACATGTATTCTGATTCTTTAATATTTGTAACCCTTGATATTCAGGATTTATTTAATGTGATTCCACATTCTACAGAGTCAGAATGGTTCCAGGATGCCATTCACCGACATGGAAAACTTGACCACAATACATTTCTGGTTTATACAGAATTGATGGATTTGGTATTGAAACACAACTTTATATTTTTTGAGGGTGAGTTGTTTAAACAGATCCAGGGAGTGGCCATGGGAGCAAGTTGTGCCCCTACTTATGCCAACATTGTGCTCATGGTTTGGGAAGAGAAGTTTGTGTTCCGGTCTGAATATGCACAATATTGGGAATATTACAAACTTTACCTGGATGATATTTGCATTTTTTGGAAAGGTAGTATGGAAAAGTTAACAGAATTTATAGACTAAACCATACCACTATTTTTTTGAAATTTACTTCCCATATTACACATGACTATATGAACTTTCTGAACGTCACTATTAAAAATGACGTCCTAGGGCAGCAGTTTACATCTAATGTATATAGAAAGGAAACCTTTTGTAACTCATACTTATATTTCACTAGTTCCTGTCCTTTTAAACAGAAGAGACGTATTATCAAGAGACAACTTGTCCATAGTTATAGGATGACCTCTTTGGACTCAGACTTCAAAGATGAAAGTCAGAGAGTCAAAGAAATGTTTATATCTAGGAAGTATCCTAACTATTTAGTTGATGGGGTATTGGAGGAAGTAAAGAATGGGAGAAAGGCTAGGTTTGCCCCTATTTTGGGAACAGGAGATACAAGTGTGATAGTACCAATAAATATGCAGGGTACCACACAACAACCAGGGGTGACGTTACCAGGGATGAAATCCAGAAACCGTGGGGGTAATTATGTGATGTTTTATAATCAGAATACCGCTAGGGTTAAAAACATTATTACTCAACATTGGAGCAGGTTTAGGTGTTATTCAGAGTTGGACATTTTGTTTACCAACACCCTAGGATTCACATACAAAAAAGGCAGGAACCTCAAGGATTTGCTGTAGCATAATGGTTATATTGTTTCATGTAAGAAATTGGGAACCTACAAATGTGGGGCATGTGTCCAATGCCCATATATACTTAGGATTCTATACACATCCTGTCAAGAGACTATCAGATTTAGAGTAATAGTTTTTCCAATTGTAATAGTGAAGGCTTGATTTATTTAGCCCTATGCAAAACCTGTGGTGCATTTTACATTGGAAAAACTACTCGTAAACTCAGAAGGAGGATTTATGAGCATTTATATGCTATTAGAGTTGAAGACATTAAAAATGCCTTGTTTAAACATACACTGACATGTCCCCAAGCAAAATGGGGCTTTTTTGTTGTAGAGAAGGTTCAATGTGATGTGAGGGGGGCCCATGGGAAAATAGGATAGAGGTGAGAAAAATATTCTGGCAGTTGTTATTGGAAGCCAGTAGATTCCCTGGGCTGAATGAATACATATCCATTGCCCCTATTTTAATAATGAGAGCTGCAAAACTATAAAATAAGTACATATATTGTTTTGCAAGTTCTTTTTGTTGGTGTTTGATTCAAGTTTATTTATCTGTCCAACACATTGTGATGGTTTTAGTATTTATATATTTATTTTAAAGTTCTTTTTAAAAAAACGTGCATGTTTTTATCTATTTTCATCTGTATTTGTGGCAAGTTGGTAGGCTGTCACGAACATTTTAGTTATAGGATTTAATTGGCGTCAATTAAACAATTGTTTTAACTATTAATTAAATTGGGAGGGGTATATAAGCAGGCACAACCTTCATTCATTCATTTTACATCTGAAGAAGTCTGGTGGATGAAAACGCTTTGTATTGTGTGGCGTTTATGTGATTAAAACTGCTGCTGCTTACACCTACAGGCTTGTGTTTTATTATTATCTCCTGCCTCTTTGGTTGCCTGTTGTGGTTTACAATTTATTTTTAGTTTCTACAGTGGTAGTACAATTTATTTTGACAGGTGGGGGGTTGCAGTCCTGTAGCACGACGCGCCCCTGCCAATAAGGGAATCTTGCAGAAGATACCTACGCTTCAAAGTAGGTTAGATGCACTATCAGTTCTCTGCACTGCCTTTTGGCTTATCTATTGTACCCAGGGTATTCACAAAGTGGCTAGCTCCAGTCATTTCATTTTGCAAGCATAGAAATATCCAAATATATTCATACCTGGATGGTTGTCTAATTCAGGCAGAAAGCCAGGACATACTATTGAATCATCTGGCATTTGTAAAGAAATTGCTAACTTCTCTGTGGTACACCATAAACAAAAAGAAGTCGCATCTTGTACCCTGCCAACAAATTGTATTCCTCTGAGCAAGCTTGAACATAACTTCCCAGATGGCCTTTCTCACGCCAGAAAAACAAGTTCATTTGACAGCCTACTTCAGGCTACTGGCCACAAAGACCCAGCTATCTGCAAGGAAAATACTGCAAGCCCTGGGGTTCATGGCCCCCTGCATTCTCCTAATTCCATATGCAAGACTGCATATGAGGGAACTACAATGGTATCTAAAAAGCCTATGGTGTCAACATTCTCAGGATCTAGAAGCAATGATTCCTATCATACCTTGTCTACAGATAGAGTTCCTTTGGTGGGCAGAAGCCTGTCACCAGAACAACGGACTGCCATTCACTCTACCCCCTGCCACCCAAACCCTAACAAAAGATGCATCAGACTATGCATAGGGGACTCACTTGGCAGGGAAGTGCATTCAGGGCAAATGGAACCCAAGTGAAATGCACCTGCATATCAATCAAGAAGAAATGTTAGCTGTATAGAATGCTCTGACAGCCTTCAAGGACCACATTCTTCCAGGGCAATTAATGGTGAAGACGGACAACACCACTGTCGTGTGGCACATAAACAGGGGGAACCCACTCATACCCTGTCTGCAGACTAGCCATGGCTCTGTGGAACACAGCCTTGAGCTACCACGTGCACCTACAGGTTAAATTCCTGCTAGGAAAGCTAAACACACTGGCAGATGAACTAAGCAGAAATCTCATGGACCCACACGAGTGGTAACTGGAACCAAAGATATTCAACATGTTGAGAAACAAATGGGGGAGCTCAGAGATAGACCTGTTTGTCTCCCCCCAGACCTACCAATTGGAAAACTTCTGCACAAGGACTCCCCACAAGGAAGCTTGGAAAGTGGATGCCCTGTCCTTCTCCTGGAAAAACCTATCAGTTTATGCCTTTCCCCTCTGCCTCTCCTCTCCAAGGTACTACTAAAGATCAAACAGGACAAACCAAGGATGATACTGATTGCACCAGACTGGCCACGCCAACATTGGTACCCCCTTTTGCGCAGTGTGTCACTGCTGGCGCCATGGCACCTGCCTCAGACCCCTGCCCTGCTGTCCCAGCAGGAGGGCCAGATTCTGCACCCACACCTTCAAACCCTGAACCTGGCAGCCTGGCTAATTACCTGATCTCTCAGTTAGCATCCCTCAGTAAGTAAGTGTTGGATGTCATTCTGGAGGCAAGGAGGCCTAATACTAAAAAATCCCATGCTGAAAAATGGAAAAGATTCTGTTCCTGGAACCAGACTCAGGGGATGGGCACAGTGGCACCCAATTTACCTCAGATTCTCCAATACTTAACTGAGATGCTGCACAAGGGCCTTTCCTTTTCCTCCATCAATATTCATGCCTCAGCCATTTCAGCTCATTACAACACATAACCACCCCTCTTCTCTCATCCACTGCTGAAGCAGTTCCTCAGAGGGGCCAAAAACTTAAGACAACCCAGAAGCACCCCTACTCCAGCCTGGAAAACAGCCTTCCTTTTAGCCATCACTTCAGCAAGAAGGGTGTCTGAATTACAGGCCCTCATGGCAGTGGAGGCTTTCATCATATTTCATGCGGACAGGGTGTCCATCAGGACCAATCCCTCCTTCATGCCCAAGGTGGTATCCAGTGTGTCCCTTAATCAGTCCTTTCATTTGCCAACCTTCTTTTCAAATCCACAGAACAAAGGGGAACAAATCTTGCA